>NW_006921616.1:18656496-18658187 GCF_000298275.1 Orycteropus afer afer
ACCTTCCTTCCGAGGAGTGGCTGGTGGGTTTGAACTGCCAGCCTTCTGGTTAGCAGTCAAGTGCCTTAGGCACTATGCTACCAGAGCTCCTAAGATTCACTTAGAAAGGTTTAATAACTACTCCAAAATCATACAACTACAAAGTGATAAAACTAGGATTTAAACCTAGAGACAGGCTCACTCAAAAGCTCTTTTCACTTCACCTCAGTGTTTTCCTTGCTTGATGAACACAGATGAATCATTTAACTGTTCTTTGCCTCATGTAGCTTCATATCTAAAAAGTGAAAAGAGTATGCACATGTATAAACTATATATGATCTTTCAAAGGGGATGATAACTTTTATGCCATCTACTTAGCAAAATAGGTGCAAGAATGAAAAGTAACCATGCACTTGACATTTTTTATAAACTACAAATTCTTCTTAAGGAGGGATACATGAATCATCTCACAATGTAGATGAACCTGGAGGACATTATGCTGTGTGAAATAAGTCAATGACAGAAAGACAAGTACCATATGAACCCATTACTGTAAAAAGACAAAGAAGGGTTTGCTTGGGAAAGGGAAATTACTTTGTAGGTTACTGGGATGAGGAGGGAACAGGAGGGATTAATTTCTGGCTAGTTGGGGCCAACATGCTGATGTGGATAAGGGTAAGGATATATGGAAAGGGTCTGTGACCACCATGATAACATTAGGAAATGGGAAGACACTGAATTGTGCACGTAAGAGATAGATGACAGATGCTAATACCAACCAATGTGTCCACAACACTGCATTGCCATTAATATCAAACACCAGGTTACAGATAAACACTTAAACACCTGAGAGGATCAGATGGGGATCAGTGAACAAGAATATACTCTACACCAAGGATAGATTCAGCCAAGGCTAATCTTGCACAGGTACCAGTGATACAAAATACCTGCAGTCCTTACAAAAACAACAGAAGACAGACACAGACACCCAGACACTATGGGAGAGAGATCCAATAGATCTACTGTTTCAAGACCATAGTACTGAAGGACACCAGACTCAACTGGCACAACAAAATACAAAAAAGCCTTGTTCCTCATCCTACGTTGGTGAGTGGTGACTGGAGTCTTAAAAGTTTCAAGCGGCCATCTAAGATGCACCTCATGGTCTCCTAGCATCAGAAGTGAAGAAGAGTGCAAAAAAGCAAGGGCATCTGGAAGCAATCAACCTTAGGACATGATGGCCCCTGAGACCAGAAGAGCTAGATGGTGCCCAGCTAATAATGCCAAACACTCAGGAAAGGACCAAATCTGGAGATCTTGGATAGAGTGGGAGGAAAAACATAGAACAAAATCCAAAAACTCAATAATGACCAGAATTACTGGTCAGATGGAGTCTGATGAGACCCCCAATACTATGGCCCTGGGATACATTTTGGGCCTGGAATAAAACTCACTCCCAGGGGCTGGCTCTCAGCCCAATAGTTTACAAGATGTACATGCAGACTACTCAATCCAGGATGATGCACTCACATACTCTATGGTAATACAATAGACCACAGGGCACCAGAAGACCAACATTGAAATTCAGGAAATGCAGAACAAACAGGATTGCATAAATATGAGGGGCACAGGGGGAGGGTTACTGGGCAGGGAGGGTCGGAGACTGGGTTAGGGTTGGACATGGTAAATGGGGAGTGAAACTAAATGTACAT
>NW_006921616.1:18659390-18672846 GCF_000298275.1 Orycteropus afer afer
CAAGAAAAACCCAAACTCACTGCCGTCAGGTCAGTCTTGACTCATAGCGACCCCTCCTTGAGTTATATAAAACATAGTGAAAATGTTCATTTGGTTGGAGAGGAGGATTGCCTGTGGTACTTTTCTTGAAAGTTAAATGCTTTAGGAAGTAGATGTGTTCCTGTCTCCAAATCAGAGCATCAGAAGACTATCTGGGAACGATATTATCACCTTTGTATCCACAAGGTGACACTGACAGATAAGAAGGAAGTTAGAGGCAGATGTCTTTTCTCCAAGGCAGAACTTATAAGATAATGAATAAATCTTATATCTTTAAGTCCCTTGCATGAGTGAGTACAACAGATGAGAGTCTGAGGAGCAGGTGATACTCATGGACTTTGAAGAAAGTTGGAGGGATTAGAAGAAACAACAATGTATTGCTGCTATAAACAGTTGTTAGAAAGGCAATGCTAATGAGGACTGTTAATCAATCCCTTTTTTCCTTCATGCAAGGGAACAGCCCCAATCCTGGTTATTAACTAATATTTTTGTACATATGTAATGGTTGCTATTGAATAACAATACAATTTAGGAAAATATTACTTCTCTTCTCTTGAAAAACCAGGCACAAACATGAACATGGGAGTATTGGGCCATTTCTAATCATCATGGTCAATCAAGAAAACCCATTGCACTGAAAGGCTGAGCCTCAGAATGCCACAGCCTCTTATGTACGCAGCGGCACTTAGGTGGACATAGTTTCTTGTTCCTATCAACTTGGCAACAACAGATTGATAAATACTGAGCACATGGCCCAAAGGTAGCAAATCTGCATGCTGACCAGTAGCCTAACTTGTGAAAGTTCAGCTTAACTGGGATATTGTTGAAGAACTATACCAATGATATCTTCTCTCTCAGAAAAATCTGTGCAGAAACTTAAAGTAAAGATTGAATAGTTCTAAGGGTGCAAGTTGAACCCGTGAGGTGCTAAAGACCATGAATAAGCAGAAACTACGAGTGAGCAAAACCATCAGACAAAAGTTAACTATATTATGAACAGAAAAGCAGATGTATGAAGAGTTGGGTATTAGTGCACTTCTGCTGTTGAGGGGAAATGCAATAACTGGGTCACTAGGGCAGATAGACCTTGAAAGCCTGTCTAGTTCCTGAGTGATGCTTCAGCCTCTGGTACCCTGGCAGTCCCTCTGTACCTGCTTGTCTCTGACACCTAGTTGTATAGATTTTTCTAGATTCCTGTATAAAACCTAGATAAACCCCACCACGTACACACACACACACAACAAACTCTCTGCTGTCTAGATGATTCCAATTCATAGCAGGGTTTCTAAGGTTGATCTTTACGAACACAGACTGTCACAACTTACTACTGCAAAGTGGCTGGTGGGTTCAAACCACTGACCTTTTGGTTAGCAACTGAATGCTTAATCTCTAATGGTCAAAATTCTTGACTTCCTTAAGTTCCTCTTTATTTATATAATAAAACTTCCATTTCATAGGTTAACTGAGTGAATCTCGGTTCCCAGCGGTGAAAAGTATCTGAAGCAACATATTCAGGACACTTCTTAAAGTACATAAATTCATCTTATTTCTAAATAGAATGCCATGACTTGTGCAGTAATTATTTATTGATAAACTGATGAGATGAAAGGGAGATGAGAGGAGAGAAAATTTTGCCTCTGAAAGAGCCCAGCCAAACCCAGGATCAACTTACTATACCAGTGCTTTGATGGGAAAATGTTAAACCCCTGCTGTCTTCAACTGTAAGGTTCATAACAAGATTCTACATCATTGTGCCTGTAATAAGGAGACGCATTGAGAATTTAGAGCTTAGACATTCAGTGTTTCATTTTGGCCTTTGCAAAGGCAGGCAAATATGCCTCGCTGACCCTTTGCATTAAAGGTATGGGCTGCCTAGAAAATCATTCTGTGGAAATAAGGCAAAGCTTTCGGGGATTGGACTAGTTGCCATCCCTCCCCAGAGTTGGCAGAGCCTGGATGCTCTTGACCTAATGACCTACTGCATACCAAGTAGGAATAGCAATTTCATTTTCTTGAAAATATTTTTACCAGCCACAAATAGAAAAAAATTAAGTTTAGCAAAACCTCAACTTGTGATTGAAATTGAATAGCTATGTGTTTGTTCAAAAGCAAAATAGTTCCAGCGCATGTGAGATTTTCTGCAAACTGAGATATGAGATGGTCAGCTCTTTCCAACAGGCACATTATTAATGGCTTACATGGTTACACATGTAAACTTTAATAAGCTCATTTAGCAGGCATTGAACGCTGCATTTTTCTAACACATTTGCTTTCATCTTTGCCCTGGAGATAAACAATTGAAAAAAAAAATCCATCATTTAAGTGCAATTAAGCTTAATAATTACTCAAACTTGTCATCCATAAATCATGACCAATAAAATATTTCCAACCAATTGCTCATTGGTGGGATCACTAGGTATGCATTTACTATAATAGAGGAACTACCATTTCAGGTATGAGTACATAAAATTATTTTGTTTAAAGAAAAAACTTGCTTGTTTCTTTCTCACCACATTCCCTAGCAAACTTAATACAGCACAGGGATACCATTAACTGTTAAGTCAAGAAGAGAAGGAACAAATTTCTCTAAACCTAATATTCTATTCTTAAGACAGGATATCACCTGTCAGTGACTCCTTCCTTTATCAAAGACCAAAGAAAATTGTTTGTAACATGGCTCTTTGTTAATTCAGATAGACGGAACCTAGTAAGAGCCGTATGTTATCCACCTATCAGAATGATGTTAACCCTGTCGACTAGTGTTATACAAAGTGTTTCATTCTAGAAGCAACCTCTCGTTGCTCACTGGGTAAGAAGGTATTGATATGTGACCTCATATATTTAAACAACATCACCTGAAGATAATATTTTGAAGATTTCTGGTGACATTTGTAACTTGATTAATGGAAACTAGTACACAGGGGCATTTTACTATATCCCCATTTTCCATATCCCCTATGGGCATGTGTGTGTGTGTCTTTGTGTGTATGTATGAATGTGTGACTAAGTGCATGGACAGACACAAATCCATCAACTGCTTTGGAAATATACTAAAACCTCATGCTCTTTTGTGGTTTCAGATATTACACTCATTGAAATAATGGCTGATATTTGAACAATTATCAAATATCATGTAAGTCCTTCATCCCATTAAAGTCTTTGGACAGTGCTTTCAGGTACACAGGCAAGATAGTCTAAACCTACAGGTGAGGAGACAGAGGACTGCTCAAAATGACACAAGACAAAAAAAAAAAAAAAAAAAAAAAAAAAAAAAAAAAAAAAAACGAAAAAAAACACAGTACCAGATCGAGGTCTTCTGAATCCCTGGTTACTCATTTCATTGGATCTAAATCATCCATAGAAGCAGCGGTCAAGAAATCAAATGGCATATTCCATTAGGCAAAACTGCAGCAAAAGACTTGTTTAAAATGTTAAAAATAAAAAATGCTACCTTGAGGACTAAGGTGTGCCTAACCCAAACCATGAACTTTCCAATTGTCTGCTATGCATGCAGAAGTTGGACAATGATTAAGGAAGACTGAAGATAAATTGATGCATTTGAATTACGGTGTTAGTCAAGAATATTAAACACACCATGGCCTGTCAGCAGAATGAGCAAATCTACCTTAGAAGATGCAAGCCAGAATTCTCCTTAGAAGTAAGTCTTCAGTTTACTTATTTTGGACATGTTACCAGGGAGCACCAGTCCCTGGAGAAGGATATCATCCCTAGTAAAGTAGAGGGTCAGAGAAGAAGAGAGAGACCTTCAAGAAGATGGGATTGACTCAGTGGCTGCAACAATGGGCTCAAACATAGCAACAATTGTGCAGATGGCTCAGGTCTGGGCAGCACTTCATTCTGTTGTACATGAAGTTGCTTAGTCTGAACCAACTCATCAGTACCTAACAACAACAAGGGGTCCCTTTAAAGACTGGATGCGCTGAACACAGTTTACCAATGACTAGATTTTCTACCCTAACAAGCCTGAGTGTCTAAAGGCCATGTCTCCGATGCTTCATCCACCAGGGGTACTATCATGAAAGCCAGTGGACACCAGCCAGCTACATCCACCGAATTTATTACTTTCACTGTAAGGTCGTTGGCCACCTTTCTTGCCCCATTCTCTCATCTCCATCCTGCTGTGTGCTTTGCCTTCTCTAGCCTCCACTCTTCTTCAATTTCCACTGAATCCTCTTAAAGTATTTTTCCATGTCAAATACATTTTCCTGCATCCTCAAATATTTTTCTAAAGATACCTAGTACATCTTTTCTTTAACTCACATCTGGTTTTCCCCCCAATGACATATTTACCTGAAAGTTTTAGAAAGGAAGTATGAATATATCATGAACTATTTTCAGATAGGAAGCAGTTTAATTGGGACCATTATAACATACACAAAATAAGGGTTATATAATATGAAAATATAATTTGTTTGTACATCAAAAATTTGGACATTATAATGATAGATTGAAAGAAAAATTTCACTTCTAAGGAGTATTCTGGCTGTACTTCCTCCAAGACAGATTTGTTTGTTCTTCTAGTAATCCATGGTACATTCAGTATTCTTTGCCAACACCACAATTCAAATGCGCCAACTTCTCTTCAGTCCCCCTTATTTATTGTCCAGCTCTCAAATGCTTATGAGGCTACTGAAAAGACAATGGGTATGGTCAGGTGCACCTTAGTCTTCAACGTGACATCTTTGACATACTTCAAAGAGATCTTTTGCATCAGATTTGCCCAATGCAATACATCCTTTGACTTCTTGACTGCTGCTTCCATTTACAATGATTGTGGATCCAAGTAAAATGAAATCCTTGACAACTTCAATCTTTTTCCCATTTATCATGATGTTCCCTATTGGTCCATTTGTGAGAAGTGTTTTTTTTTTTTTTTTTTTATGTTGAGGTATAATCCATACTGAAGGTTACAGTTTTTCACCTTCATCAGAAAGTACTTTGAGTTTTCTTCACTTGTAGCAAGGCTGTGTTATCTGCATATCACATGAGCCTTCCTCTAATCCTGATGCAGCATTCTTCTTCATACAGTCCAGCTTCTCAGATTATTTGCTCAACATAGAATTTGAATGAATATGGTGAAAGGATACAACCCTGACAAACACCTTTCCTGATTTTAAACCATCCAGTATCCCCTTGTTCTGTTTGCATAACTGCACTTGATCTGTCAGTTTGTCATACTGTGGTGGCTTACATGTTGCTGTGATACTGGAAGCTATGCCACCAGTATTTCAAACACCAGCAAGGTCACCCATAGTGGACAGGTTTCAGCAGAACTTTCAAACTATAATAAGCTAGGCCTCCACTTATATACAATAAATTCCCAAGAAGTTAGGCATATAATTAATTGAGACAAATCACATTTTAACTGGAATTAGGGCAGAACTATAATGGGATCTACAATGATTTCCTTAAAGCAGAAAATCTTTCAGTCATAGAAATAATCACTCTCTGTTTTATTAGAATTTTTTCCCTACATCAGGGTCTGTCAAAACAAGGTTTATTTGTGTCTAAAGTACTCCAAAGAAAGAGAAAAATATCACTGAAACTCCTTAGCAGAATTATTTTTACTTCTTTACTTTTGATCCTAATTTGAAAGAATATGCATAAATAAATAAGGTATTATGTTAAGTTTCAGAAGAGGTTAGTCAAACTAACAAATTTAATTGTAAATATCATAACCTCAAAATAAGCTAGTCTATAATTACTTGGATATTAGAGAAGTTTGATGTAACAATGCCCTGTATTCCCCTCTCATGACAAGATACTCACCCTAGGCATTCTAATACGGCTTTAAAGACCATTAATTGAGAAGAGCAAGAGACACTTATCTTGTTAGTTTCAGATTCATTTGCTGTTCTTTAAGCAAATATGCACACATAAGAGACTTGCAGTCTGCTCGTTTTTCATTGGATTCAAACAACAGAATGTTATCTAAATCATAGTCCCAATTCCTTGATGTTATTAATAAATAAACTTTTAAAAATATAATTGTAAGTTATTGACCCCATGCCAAAAATCTGTCACTGGCATATAAATTAACATGAACATATGTTAATGCATAATTCACCATTTGCAACAGGGCTTTGTTGGAAAATTGATGAAAATTCATGAAAGAACCTTTCTAGATTAAGTTGCCCAATAAACAAGTAACCAGAGGCATTCACAATGTAGTTAACACAGCTTTTTGAAATTAGCTTTCCTGGGTTTTGTAGGAATTTTTTAACGTATACTTAAACCTTTGAATGAAAAGATTTTTAAAATCAGTTGACTCGCAAATGGCTACATTTAAGAATTAAATGGGCAGAGATCGAGAGGCAATCCAGTCCAGTGTTTCCCAAGGTGTGATGCATTGGCCAACTGCATCTGAGTCATTTCTGTGCTCATCTCAAATGTTCTTCATCCTGGCCTGTTCCCAGGCTTCCAGATAAAAAGTTCTGGTAGGAGACCTAAAAACCCATATTATCCCCCATGAAAAGTCTGCAAATTGAGATCACTAGGTGTACCCTAAAAATAAGTGACAGATCTGGGACTAAAACCCACATCTTACTCTCAATCCAGTGTTCTTCCTCTACATTTCAGAAAACAGGTAAAAATAAAGAATAAACAGATTGTACAGTGGAGCCAATGATAGGTCAGTACCAAAATTATAATAATTTTACTTGGTACCCATGGCTAACACCATAATATGCTTACTCTGAGCCAGTCTCTGTTCTCAGTATTTGCATATATTTCCTTACACAATCCTCACATCCAACTTCTGAGATAAGTACAATTATTATCTTCAATTTATAAAGTGAGAAAACAGAATAAAAAGAGAGATTTTGACCTCTATTAATTATTAATCAATTCTTGGGGTACCAGAATTATCACTTTCATTGACAGAAATAATGAACACGGTACCTAGCTTCATCTTGACTGTTCAAACACGAGAAGGAAGTAATAATTCTTTCTTGAAGTGGTATATTATCAACTATCTCTGAACAAGAATGGAATTTTCAGAAAACTGATTCTATGGATAAACAAATTCCTCTTTGGAATATATGAATATGCTTAATGATTATACATTAATCTAAATATGAAGCAGTGATATCTAAATATAATTTTTTTTAAAAAATTAGATGTCTGTCTTCTGAAGGGTGAGTGAAATTATATGCAATGATAAAGTAATCAAGATGAGGTTGGAGTTGGGTTGCCAGGAGTAGTAGCAAATAAAACTGTAGGATGGCCAGTTAAATTTGAATTTCCCATAAACAATTAATACCTTTTTAGCATAAGCTTGTCCCAAATACTGCAATATTGCCAATAAAAATAAAGATTGTCAAGTAAAATCTAAGTTTCAGGTAAACAACATTTTTTTTTTTCCCAGTATAAGTATGTCCCAAATATTATAATATTGCAATATTTACTTTAGACTAAAATTATTTGTTTATCTGAAATCCATTTTAACTGGTGTCACATATACTATCTGAAAACCCTAGCTTGGAGAACAAAAGAGGAGGGGCTCATTTAGTAAAGTATGGTCAAGCCTATAAGGAGCTCTGGTGTATAGTGCCTAAAGCATTGGACTGCTAACCAGAAGGCTTGTAGTTCAAACCCATTGGCCACTCAGTGGAAGGAAGATGGGGCAATCTACTTCTGTAAAGATTTACCACGTCAGAAACCTAATGGGGGTCATTATGAGTCAGAATAAGGGCAATGAATAAGGGCGGTGAGTTTGGTATTTTTTTTTATTTTGGTATGGTCACGCCTCAGTGGGCTGCCTCATTAGAGAATTAAGTGTAACCCTGTGGAACTACAAATACAGTGCACCTGGGATAAAAGAGAGCAGAAAAGAGAGGATAACTTTTTTGTTTTGTCCAATGTTTATCTATTGTTGAGTAGATCTAACATTGCTATGGCAGAGGCCTAGACAAAACATCTATGAAGATTTATAAATAAAATAAAAATTGTGTTGTACAAATTGTAGGACTATGTAAGGGCAGATGCTGCTGTGGAACAATATGGACATAATTATCCCAGGATGACAGAATTATTCTGAATTAACTCAACAACTGCCTAAGGCACTTGACTGCTGACCAGAAGGCTGGAGGTTCAAACCACCAGCCACTTCTCAGAAGGAAGATTGGGCAACACACTTTCCTAGTGATACCGCCTCGGAAACCCAAGGAGGGGTCGCTATGTGTCGGAACCAACTCAACAGCAGTGAGTTTGTTTTTTTAATGTCATAATCTCAACTGTTTAGTCACTTTATTCTTTCTCTCTTAGTTTCCCAACTAAGTCATCAGCTTCCTAAAATTTGGGAATTTCTACTCTATTTCTTTTTACAAAGTAAGCTTACAAAGAATGTTTATTGAATAAGATTGTGGTGAATTTCTTTACTTTTTTTACACTTGATAGATAGATTTTGCCTAAATTATTCATTTATTCATTAACTCCTCCAACAAATATTTATTGACTGCCCCTTTAACTCTGCAATTGGCTTTGCCTGGAGAAGCAGTATTAGGATAAGAGATTAGAGCTCAGCTACCAACCACTATTCAGTTTTAAGTCCCCTGTTTAGTCAATACAAGGAGCCCTGCTAGTGTAGTGGTTAAAGCATCTGGCTGCTAACCAAAAGGTTGGTGGTTTGAACCCACCAGCTTCTCTATGGAAGAAAGATGAGGCAGTCTGCTGCCGTACAGGTTTACAGCCTTGGAAACACAGTGAGGGTGGCTGTGAGGTAGAATTGACCTGATGGGTATGAGTTTAGTTTTGGTTTTAGTCAATACAAAAAAGAAAAACGTGGTTTACTAATAAACAATCAATGGGGATAGCGTCTCACTTTTTTGGGCTTAGTTTTAAAATCACAGTAACCTCCTCAAAACACCTTCCCTAAACTGAGTATCTCACACAGCAGTATTAGCAGAAGTCCTGAATACCTCAAATCATTCAAAGAGCAATCCCTCACAGACGGCCAGACACTGTGGGAGAGAGATCCAATGGATCAACTGACTCAGGACCATAGTACTGGGGGAAACCAGACTCACTTGGCACAATAAAATACATAAAAATCGCATTGCACAACCTACATTGGTGAGTAGTGACTGGGGTCTTAAGATGCAGCTAATGGTCTCCTATCATTGGAAGTGAAGAATGCAAAAAACCAAGCGCATTTGGAAACCATCAGCCTTAGGACATGATGGACCTCGAGATCAGAAGAACTAGATAGTGCCCAGCTACCAACGCCAACCACCCTGGAAGGGATCAAAACTGGAAATCCTGGATAGAGTGGGAGGGAAAATGTGGAATAAAATCCAAAAAACACAAGTAATGACCAGAATTACTGGTCGGATGGAGTCTGGTGGGACGCCCAATTCTATGGCCCTAAGATACACTCCGGGCCTGGAATAAAACTCACTCCCAGGATCTCGCTCTTAGCCCAATAGTAAATATGATGTACCTGCAGAACATTCAACCCAGGATGATGCACCCACATACCCTATGGAGATGCATCCCTTGGAGCAGTCGACCATGGGGCACCAGAGGGGCAACCTTGAAATGGAGGAAATGCAGGACACACAGGAGTGCATAACTATGAGGGGCATGGGGGGTGTTACTGGGCAGGGAGGGGAGGAGAGTGGGTTAGGGTTGGGGATGGTAATTGAGGAGTGTAATGAAATGTACACAAAATGTTGAATGTAAAACAAACTCTGCTCTGTAAACTTACACCTAAAGCACAATTCAAAAAATAAAAAAGAAGAAAAAGAATGTGCTAGAAGGTTTAATGTGAATCTCTGCTGAATCTACTGTACCCTGAAGTTGACATACAAAATAGCTGAGTTTATTCTACAATATTTTATTAATTTCTATTCACAGTGAAAAGGGCCCTGGTGGCGCAGTGGTTAAGCACTAAGCTGCTAACAAAAACATCAGTGGTTTGAATCCAACAGCAGCTCCTCAGGAGAAAGAAGTGCAGTCTGCTTCCATAAAGATTATAGCCTTAGAAACCCTATGGAGCAATTCTGCTCTGTCCTACTAACTGGGAGGCAATGACTTTGGTTTTAGCTTATTCATTATGAAATGATTAATTTAGTGAAATCTTGAAGAAAAGTACTTATAAATCAAGTGTGTTTTTTGTCTTTTAAAAAAAGACGAAAAGAAAAGAACATCAGAGATGAAATATACATGTGCTAAGTAAAGAAAAGACTAAGAGCTTTGTCTAGTCGATAATATTAAGGACTTGTTTAGAATGTTTGGCCTGAATATATACCATCAATTAAAGTAGAGGAGAAAAACAGTCTTTTTCTTAAACAGTCCCCTTCAGCTGGCATAATTAAGCAAAACCTGAAAGTCACTGATTAGGAAGCACATCGCAATTTACAAACTGGCATGAAAACTCAAATAGTTTGTCCACAGGTTTCAACCACAGCCGTGCAAATCTTATCCATGAAAACCACACCAAGTAAAGCAACAAATTCCAATCTGTTATCATCAAGACCCTTTTAACCAGAGTGTTAGAAAATGGAAGAGAATATTTTGATCCCCTTTCCCTAAAAATTAGAAAGAAATGCCAAATGAAAGGGATCACTACCCGTATTCCCAGACTAAGAGACAATGAGTTGTAATAGACAAAAGCTATTTGAAACCTGATATAGACTGAATTATGCTCTCTCAAAGTAATTGTTGGAATCCTAACCCTGGGGATGCAATTCCATTTGAGAATAGGGTTTCTTTGTTATGTTAATGAGTCCATATCAGTGCAGGATGGGTTCTAAACCTAATCACTTCTCAGTTTTAAGAAGAGTAGATGAGAAACAGAACCAAGCACAAATGAGGTAGGGAATGAAGGGGTAAGATGGCCTGTGAAGATTGCCAAGGAACCTAGGTGACAGAAACTGGGACAAGCATCTATCCCCACAGCCCACAGAGAGAAAGCCTTCCTCTCGAGCCAGTGTCCTGAATTTGGACTTCTGGACTTCCAAACTGTGAGAACATAAATGTCTGCTCTTGAAAGCTATCCATGTATGTTATTTCTGCTACAACAGCAGTAGCTAAGAGAACCCAATCTGCAAGAATGCAAAAAAAAACACACATAAAAGTACTTGGATCAGCAGATAGGTTACCCTCTGAAAATGAGGAGTGATGTGAGGGGCTCCAGAAAGCATGGCCTACCCATAAATGTCTCCTCTATGAATACTGTCCACCAACATAGAAATCTCTACCATTAGAACTACTCCATTTAATGAGCAACAGTGAGTTTGCACATAGCCATAATTAAAATATATATGCATCACTGGAAAGCTTCTGTCACGATGTGAAGGGCAGTCAAGGAGGAAATGTTCTCTAGATAAATTAAAATAGATTTGTTGATGACCAAGATGTCCTGACCCAGGACGGACCAGCCATAGAAAAGCTCTTGGTGACACAGAAGTCACTCCTCAGCCCTTAATCCTAGCTGTGGCTGTGGAGGGCAGCTCTGGGGAGTCACGCTGTGGGGAGCTTGAGTGACTATCTTGGGGGCAGTAGTTCAGGAAGGGCCCCTTGGGTGACTGATGCTAGGAAGGACTTGGGGAAAGGAAAAGTTAAGACAATTAAAATGCCACTCCAACTATGTGAACATCTCTCTGCCTCTAGGGCTATTTTGCTTTCTTTTTGGAAACCATTTGACTGAAATGAGTAAGCTTGAGTCTTGAGTTGCAGGTAGGAGAGGAGAGAGGAGAGGTGAAGGGATGAAATGGCAGGTATTTTCTTCCCTGTGCTCATATTGTCTCATCCCTCCCTCCCTATCTCTTTGCTCAGATGCTCCTATCCAACACAGTTCATGGAAAGTTCTTCATCTTCAAGCAATTTCAACTAAACTGTCAGGCAAACCCCAATCAGAATGGCAATTAGCCAGATGTCAGCTGTCCTATTATCTCCATCTCCTAGTTCAACAGTATTTACTTGGGGCACAATAACAGCCCAAAAGGAGAGAATTACTAAGCTGGATCCCTCCCACCAGCACTCCACTTTAAGGAACCTGAGGTCAAGCCAAAAGATGCACCACAAAATGACAAATGCCACCAAATCTTCTCTTACCCACACCTTCTTTGGTTACACCTCTGTTTCATATGTCCCTTTCTGACTTGCCTCTACCCCATCATCATCCCAGCTCTCAGTGCAACTTACCAAGATATCCTAAATAGTGAAGCTGGTGGGAACAATTACACTACTGTAAAAATGCCTTTTGAAATACAGTATCTCTTATTCTCCTTTTTCAGCAAAATCTGCACATAAGCCTCCCTGGGTATCACTCCTCCCATCAGCTTCTTTTTAAAAATTAATATTAAATAAAAACGGTCCCCACTGCACTGTAGTCCACATGCAACAAAGAAGCCCACTCCTTGGGGCATGTGAGTTCTTACTTTATAAACAAAGCAAGGCACAGGAAGCAGAAACCACAGGAAGTCACAGAGCTGAGTGCAAATGCAAGGCTGGCTCCCAATCTGGCGAGAATGTTCTCTAGTTTCCCCAAAAACTACATTTTTCAAAGGCATGTGGAGCTAATAAACAGGAAAGTTATCATTCAGAAAGACCTAATCATCTGAGGAGGAAACCTTTCCACATACTCTCATCTGTTACTAAAAAATATAATTAGCAAGATGGGTTTTCATCCACCTGCTGAACTCTTTCAACTCAGGGGGCATGGTCAGAATTCCCTGGCCTTCTTTCAGGGTCACCAGTTAATCAGTACCTCAACTGCTCAGACAGGTAATTAATCAGTGGCCTACGCGGAAGGTAAGCCAAAAAGGAGCCTCAAGGTGGCGGGCAGGTAGATGTTTTCTTAAAAGCAGCTGAAACGAAAAAAAAAAAAAAAAAAAATGCACTAAAGGGGTTTAGTCAATTCTCTCTCCCTCAGCTTTGTAGTCAAACATTTTCAGTTTATAAGTAAAGAATGGTTTTAATCATTGCCAGCACTGTACACTTTGCAGGCTTGCGTGCACACACAAGAGCAAGAGAAAAGACAGTGAGACCTGAAAAAAGTGCATATGATCATGCTGAGCTCTGTTCACTTGCATTCAATTTCCCTTCCTACCCTGGAGTGTTCTTCTGAGACCAGCATAATTTCTTTTCTTTTCTTGCTTATATTTTAAAATATGCCACGGCAGAAGGATTTCAGTGTTACTCGTAGTTCTACCTACTGCTCAACGGGAGAATCTATGAGTCAACAACTCTCTCCTACACAGATCTGCTTGATGCCAGCCACTGACGGTCCCATTTTATGCCTTTTTGTCTTTCCCCTGTCTTATAAAGCTCTCACTGAACCTGCAATGTCCAAACTCTGGGTTCCCCCTTTCCATTCAAAGGCTTCCCTGACCACTCCCAGCACAGCAATGGCTTGTGCTTTCCTTGGCCTCCTTCAGTCCCACTCTATGGA
>NW_006921616.1:18677256-18685698 GCF_000298275.1 Orycteropus afer afer
CTCCACATTATTTCTGTCACCAAGGCCAAATTTTCCAATGACTGGTGATTCTTCTTTGTTTCCAACTTCTGTATTCCAGTCACCAGTGATAATTAATACATCTTGATTGCACGTTCAGTCGATTTCAGACTGCAGAAGTTGATAAAAATCTTAAATTTCCTCATCTTTCACTTTGGTAGTTGGTGCATAAATTTGTATAATAGTCATATTAACTGGGCTGCCTTGTAGGCATATGGTTATCATCCTAGAGCTGACAGCATTGTACTTCAGGACAGATCTTGAAACATTTTTTTTTTTTTTTTTGATGAATGCAATGCCATTCCTCTGCAGTTTGTCTTTTCTGGCATAGTAGATCATATGGTTGTCTTATTCAAAATGCCAAAACCAATCCATTTCAGCTCATTAATGCCTAGGATATTTATCTTTCTGTGTTCTGTTTCATTTTTACAATTTCTAATTTTCCTAGATCTGTACTTTGTACATTCCATGTTCTGATTATTAATGGATGTTTGCAGCTGTTTCTCCTCAATTTCAGTGGTGCCACATCAACAAATGGAGGTCTCAAAACTTTACTTTATCCATATCAGTAAGATTGATTTTACTCTGATGATACAGCTCTTCCCCAGTTGTATTGTGAGAATCTTCCAACCTAAGTGCCTCATCCTCCTGCACTGTATCAGACAATGTTTCCGGGCTATTTGTAAAGTTGTGCAGTATTGTAACAGACAGTGTTTCTCTGATATTCATAAGGTTTTCCCTGGCCAATTCTTTGAGAAGTGAATGGCCTCTTCCTTCTTCCTAATCTGTCTCAGTCTGCAAGCTGCACTGAAACCTGTGCACCAAGAGAAACCCTGCTGGCATTTGAAACACTGGAGGTACAGCCTCAAGCCTCACAGCAACACACCACAACAGTAGTAGTAGTAGACAAACCTACACACAAGTCTGTCTCCTTTAGCTGTTTGAAACTTCTCCACCCTGCCTTTCCCTGGATCCCTGCTACTGCTTGCTTATCCTGGTCCCCTGGCTTTTTTTTTTCCTTTTCCCCACTTTCCTGCCTCTTGGGGGTGGGGCCTGGGTCCCTTCCCTTACCTAGATCCCTGCCTTGTAAGATTAAATTTGCAGAAAGTCCCCAACTAGGAAAATTAATTTGTGATAACAGAAGTCAAGATACTTCATAGTTGATAATTGAACGAAATTGGAAAAGCATGCCTAAAGGCCTCCATGTGCTGGTAACATTCCGTGCCTTGATATGAGGGCTGGTTATCCCAGTGTATTAATTTTGAAACTTCATCAGGCTGTTTATTTATGACATATGAACCTTTCTATTTGCTATATTTCAATGAAAAGTTTCCGTTAAAAAAGGGAGGGGGATAAATTAGACCAAATGACCTACAGTCTTGTACATTTTAGGTGGTCAGTATATGATGATGTCTTTGTTTGTAGGAATTTCTTAATTAACAGTAACTTGGTCTAGAAGTTATGGTGAGCAGGATGCAGGGGGCTTGAAGGACAACATTTTGGTTTTCTCATCAGTCGGTTCTCTCTACCAGCAATGGTCTCCATCAAGTCTCTGTGACATCCACACAGTAACATTCTTTAAACCAGTGGTCTCCAAACTGGAGCACTGGAGATATCCAAGAAGATCATCTGATATTGATGATGAAATATTTTGGAGACTTTCTTTGTAATTGTATTTTTTTATATGAAAAAGATGAGAAAAGCATTTAACCCAATGTTCAAAATATTATTGCATCTGGCACTCTCCTCTGTCCATAGACAGGGTCATGTATCACTTAGGGTCCACGTGTAACATTTCCTGAGAGATGTGTCGACTTCCACAATGCAAAGAGCATGCAGTAGAGCCCTTACTGGTTCCTTTACTCTGTTCAGCATGTTGCAATGTATAGCTGATATGTATCTAGTTACATAAACATGGACTATTGTATTTTAAAAATCTTTAAATGGAAAAAAAGCCTAAAAAATATGTAAAGATTTCTGAAAAGAAATAATAGATTGAAAATTATTGTAAAAATGCAGGTCAGATAAACAAGAATATGGCAGAGTAGACATTTCTACTATTTCTAAAAGGAACTCTTCATAAGGAAGTTAAAAAAAATGAAAATCTAATTAGATTGGATGAGAAGTCAGCAAAAACATAAATAAACAATGGCATTCCCAGGAAGACTATTTGCACTGTAATTTTTTATTCATAATTATGAATATCTCCCAAGTACTTCATATGCCTTTATCTAATGATGGCATGAAGCCATACCATTAGCAACACTGCACAATATTTTTTATTTCATCATTATCTTATCCTTTAAGATTTTTCTTTACTGTATTTTTTATTGAGATGATTGTAAGTTCACATACAGATATAAGAAATTATATATTTTTACAAAATTATAGTAAAATTTCACAAGTATATTTGTATTGATTCAGTCCATCAATCTTACTCTTATTTCCTTAGTTATACTCGAATGCAGTTGTGTCTCCGTGTGTGTATTAAGTTCTATATAGTTCTACACAATGTGTAAACTAGTATATTTACCACTACAGTAAAGATATACCACAAAGATTCCCCGTTGGTGTTTTATAATCACCCTCACCTATTGCATACCCACTTCCCATCACATAACACCTGGCAAACATTGTCTGTTCCTCATTTCCAAAATTATGTCATTTCAAAAAATTATATAAATGGAACTGTACAGTATGCAAACTTTTGGGATTTTCTTTCTCACTCAGATCAATTTCCTGGAGAGTCATTCACATTACTGCATGTGTCAACAATTCATTCCTTTGCATTGCTGAATAGTATTGCATGATTTAAGTATACCACACTTTGTTTACAGTTTGTTGAATGACATATGGCCTAACTATACATTGTGGCTAATGCAAATAGAGCTGCTATGAACATCTGTGTAAAGATTTTTCTATGAACATGAGTCTTCATTTCTCTATGATAAATGTCTAGGAGTACAATCGTTGGGTCTTTGCTTAGTTTTTGAGAAACTGAAAAACTATTCAATAGATTGTCTATTGAATAGTTTGTCAATCTATTGAATAGATTGTCAGAATAGCAGTACCATTTTACATTACCACCAGCAAAGTAAAATCCTTGCCAGTATCTGATGTTGCCATTATAGTCATTCTTACAGGTATGTTGTTGAAAAAAAGGTGTGTGGGTGGCACCTGAGCTCCTCTAATTTCACAAATGGGGAGAAGGATCAAGATCAATAGCCCAAGGCTGATTCCTACTAGAGGTCAGACATGCCCCCATTTTCCAACCTGTTTACTAATACTGACACCAACCATCCCCCACATTGCAATCTCTACTGCTCTGCTGGGTTTGATAACCCACTGCAATGGCTACACAGAAATCACAGACAATACTCAGGATTTATTAGGGAAGTAACAGGTTGCAATTCAGGATAAGGAACAACTCATTGTACAGTTCTTTGATCAGGATAGCCTCTTGTCAGCACAGCCTCTTGGCTCTCTGACCTGCTCAGGCACATGTAACAACTCTCTTTTAGCTCTGAAAATAGGTGCCCAAAGAGGCACCTCACTCTGCCAGTAAGACTCCTGCCTACAGACACTCAGCTTTCTTGCTCCTTGGGCTCCTTCCCATACCCCGTCTGTCTCTTGGTTCTTTGGTTCTGCTTCCTCTGCTGCTGCAGCTTCTCTGCCACTGCTTCTTGCCATCTCTGGTATCACAGCTCTCTGTCTCCTGGATTGAGGATCTTGGGTCCAAAGGATGCACTCCACTTCCGGCTGCTCTTTTTTGATGGTACTGAGATCCCCCTTTCCACCTCTGGGATGGCTCATTTTAAGCCAAGCGGATGGCAAAACTGACCAATCCCCATGTTAAGGTCCCACGCATCTTACTTCCATGGTCCCACCTACACAAGTGTACCAGACCCCTTATTTACATTATGAGTAAGCTATTCAATCCCCCCAAGTGGGCTACAAGCAGCTCACATTTGCATAGCCCTACCTGGGAGCTCTGGTGCCAGTAGTGCCTAAGGCATTTGACTGCTACTCAGAAGGTTGGTGGTTCAAACCCACCAACCACTCCTCAGAAGGAAGGCTGGGCAATCTTCTGTAGTGATACCGACTCAGAAACCCAAGGAGGGTTTGCTATGAGTCGGATACGACTACACAACAATGAGTTTGTTTTTTTTGTAGTTTTTCCCAGTCACTTAGTGGGAGTTACAAAGACAATGGGCTAAACCCAAACCCACTGCCATCGAGTGGATTCTGACTCAGTGACACTATGGGACACAGTAGAACTGTCCCATTGGGTTTCTAAGGCTATAAATCTTTATGGAAGTAGACTGTCTCATCTTTCCCTGTAGAATGGCTAAAGGGTTCTACTCACTTCCATTAAGTTGGATCCGACTCATAGCGACCCCTCCTTGGGTTTCCGAGGTGGTATCACTATGGAAGTAGATTGCCCAATCTTCCTTCCGAGAAGTAGCTAGTGGGTTTGAACTGCCAGCCTTCTAGTCAGAAGTCAAATGCCTCATGCACTATGCTACCAAAACTCCTAACCACTGGCCTTTTGGTTAGCAGTGCAATGCTTTAACCACAGCACCAACAGAGTTCCTTCAACTATGGCTAGAAGGGTCATATTAAATAATTCAGAGCACTGCAGCAGTGATATCATATGGTTGTAATTTATATTTCCTTAATTGCTAATGATGTTGAAGATCTTTACATGTGCTTATTTGCCATCTGTATACCCTTTTATACATCCTGTTTATGTTTTTGCCCATTTTCTATTTTTTTTTTTTAATTATTGTTCGGTTTGAGAGCTCTTTATATATTCTACATAGTAGTCCTTTGCTGGTGAAGTGATTTGCAAATAGTTTCTCCCAATCTATGGCCTGTCTTTTCATTCTCTTTCACAAGTTATTATTATTATTATTACTATTATCATTATCATTATTATTATTAATTTTGATGAGGTCCAATTTATTAATATTTCCTTTTATGGATCATACTTTTATGTCAAGTAAAAGAATTCTTGGCCTATCCCTAGATTCTGAAGATTTTATCCTATGATTTAAATGTATTTCCTTTCTTTTTGTAAATATATATATATATATACATATGTATACATATTTTACATTTAAGTCTATGATCAATTTCAAGTTAAATTTTTGAGCAATCTACTTCTGTAGAGATACTGCCTCAGAAACTCAAGGAGGGGTCGCTACGAGTCGGCAAATGACTCCACAGAAGTGAATTTGGTTTGGTTTTGGTTTATAATTAAAATTTAAGTATAGAATTTTTTTTCTAGATGCCCAATTACTCCAACACTATTTGTTAAAAAACAAACAAACTATCTTTCCTCCATTTAATTAGTTTTGCACCTTTGTAAAATATTGATTGAGTTTATTTGTATGAGTTTATTTCTGGGTTCCCTATTCTGTCCCATTATCTGCCTTCCTTTTTTTTTTTTTTTTTTGCCTTATTGCAGTGACTAGAACTTTCAGAAATATGCTGAAGAGTGGTACCAGCAGATATCCTTGTCTATTTCTTGATCTTAGGAGAAACAATTCTTTCACTATTAAATATTATATTAGCTTAGGTTCTTTGTAGATGTGTCTTTTCAAGTTGAAGCATTAAAACTAAACCAAACCCACTGCCATCGAGTGGAGTCTGACTCATAATGACCTTATAGAACAGAGTAGAACTGCCCCACAGGGTTTTCAAGGCTGTAAATATTTATGGAAGCTGCTTCTTTATCCTATGGAGTGGCTGGTGGGTTCAAATCTCCAACCTTTTGGTTTGCAGCCAAATGCATTGACCATTATGTCAGCAGATCCCCTGAAAGTTGAGGTAATTCCCCTCTATTCTTAACTGGCTGAGAGGTTTTGTCATGGATGAGGGCTGCATCAGTTGCTTTATCAGAACTGATTAATATTACTATATGATTGTTTTTCTTTAATTCATTTATATAATGTATTACAATGTGTGATATTTAAGCTTGTTTTGAGTGTCTGGGCAGCTGTATGTTATTATTTTCCAGGAAGAGACTGTAATCATCTCCATGGTGGAACCTGCTATGAACAGCTAGTAGTTTCCTTTAGAGTAGGGTATGCTTCCAGTTTATAAGCAGCAGCTTTGGGGAAGGTCTCTAGCTTTTTGGAGTATCTGGATGCTGCATTTGGCTGAGTCACCAGTGGCCTGCCATGTTGCCTGCCAATCTTGGGACTGTTCCTGGACTTGAACTAGTGGCCTGCTGTGTTGCCTGCTTATCTTGGGACTGTTCCATTTTACCTGGCAACCATGGGTTTATCAGCCTCAGCAGCCAGCAGCTGTCTGAGTTAGGAGATCTCTCTAGCTCCAGTAGCCCTGGAATAAGGGGCAGAGCTGAAGCCTAAGGTGAGGGGCCTTCGCCTAACCCCTACAGCCAGCATTCTGAATTTGGACTCCTAGCAAACTGATGTGTAAGAGAATAAATTTCTGTTTGTTAAGCCATCCACTTGTGGTGCTTCTGTTACAGGAGCACTAGAGAACCAAGACAAAAGGATTGATCTTCAGATGTTGAATGAGGCTTGCACAGCTCAGGTAAGTTCCTCTTACCAAAACCAAAACCAAACTCTCTGTCATTGAGTGGATTCCAACTCATAGAAACTCCCATTGGGTTTCCAAGGCTGTAAATCTTTACAGAAGCAGACTGCCTTATCTTTCTTTCATGGAGTGGCTGATGGGTTTGAACCATTGACCTTTTTTTTTTTTTTTTTTATTAACAGCCAAATGCCTTAATCACTACACCACCAGAGCTCCTTAAGTTCCTCTTAGTCATTGTTATAATCTTTTCATGCATTGCTGAATTTGGTTTGCTAATTTGTTTGTGTGTGTGTGTGTGTGTCTATGTTCATGAGAGATATTAGTATATAATTTTGTTTTGTTTTTGTTCTTTGGACTGTCTTCATCTGGTTTTGGCATTAGAGTGATACTGGGTCATAAAATGAGTTGGGAGTGTTCCTTCTTATTCTGTTTTCTGGTGGGAATTGTGTATTTCTTGTATTTTGTATATTTTTATAATATACTCGTACATGGTAAATAAATTTACATTGATTAGGGGTTCATTTTCAAACTTTCGTACTGAGGCGGTACAAGATCATTAAAGTTTACAGATATTAGACATGATGGCATTTCTACTTATTTTTGGTCAAAGCATTTTATAAAACAGTGATATTCTTACTTCCCGTTTGAACGATAATGAACCAATTAAATTTCTATTTCTATTCTTCTGACTGAAAAATTTGAGGGGCATATGGAAAATTATATTGAGTTGGTAACATACCCATTTGATGTGTAGAAGCAACAGACCATTTTCAAAATAAGTACTTAGTTCATATTTTTAGTTGCCAAATCAATAGTCTTATGCATACAAATAAAACATTACATTTCTAACTCTCTAAGCCAATGGTTCTCAACCAGGGCTGAGTTTTGTCTCCCACAGGGGAAATATGGCAGTGTTTGGAGGCATCTTTTCATTGTCAAAACTAGGGAGATTCCACTGGCATCTAGTGAATAGAGGCCAGGAAAGTTGCTAAATATCCTACAACATGCAGGACTGTCCCCACAATAAAAAATTACCTGGCTCTAAATTTCAATAATACTGAAGTTGAGAACCCTGTTATAAGTTATCCTGAATCTTTGAATAAATTCTAGTCTATCTCTCTCATATATATTTCTATGCATTTATTTATTTATATTTGCATATAGGTGTATGTAGTTATATATGCATATGTAGATATATAGACTATTACATAATAACAAATAAGTACCTCATAATTTTATGAGAATAATTCAACTCTAAGAAAAATTTGCTACAAGTCATTAAGAAAATGCCTTTTTGGAGACTGAATTATTTTGTGGAAGTTAGACATTAGTATAGTATGAGAAATCAAGAAAGAAAGAAAGCAATAGTAAAAGATGATACTATTAGACTATGAAGGCAAAATGCTGCATATATATATGTGTGTGTGTATATATATACATATATACACACACACACACACACATATATATACATATAGACACACACACATATATAACACACACACACACCTGACACGATGGAATTGTGTACTCTAGGTTAGCACTGAGACTCAATCTTGAGCTCTTGCTTCGGCACCTCTGTGTTAAGAAAAATTAAAGGAACCTCAAGGGATAACACTGAGCAATCGTGGAATCTGACTGAGAGGTTAACAGGGAGCTGAAGCTCACAGGGTGCACCAACAACTGTGAAATAGCAACACACAACCTGAATGCCACATAGTACAGAGGAAGGAGCCCTAGATCTGCAGCCACAAGAACTTGGTGTGGCTTCTAACTCCCGTTTACTATCTGTTCTTCCTATTTCTTCATCTAAAAAATTATTTTACATAAATCTGCAACAAATACAGTTGCAAAACT
>NW_006921616.1:18685798-18687052 GCF_000298275.1 Orycteropus afer afer
ACACACACACATATATAACACACACACACACCTGACACGATGGAATTGTGTACTCTAGGTTAGCACTGAGACTCAATCTTGAGCTCTTGCTTCGGCACCTCTGTGTTAAGAAAAATTAAAGGAACCTCAAGGGATAACACTGAGCAATCGTGGAATCTGACTGAGAGGTTAACAGGGAGCTGAAGCTCACAGGGTGCACCAACAACTGTGAAATAGCAACACACAACCTGAATGCCACATAGTACAGAGGAAGGAGCCCTAGATCTGCAGCCACAAGAACTTGGTGTGGCTTCTAACTCCCGTTTACTATCTGTTCTTCCTATTTCTTCATCTAAAAAATTATTTTACATAAATCTGCAACAAATACAGTTGCAAAACTACTGAACAAATATTGCAAGTCATACGTACCTGTCTCCTAATGGGGAAAGGAAAAATTATCTCACAGGTTTATTTGAAGAACAAATAATATAACAGCATGGTGCTTAGTGCAAGCCAGGAATAACTCTAAGAGTTTTATACAAATATCCATTCATTTAACCCTGTGAGGTAGATATTAGTATTAAGCTCATTTGACAGAGGAGGAAGCTGAGTCACAAGGAGATTAAGTTATAGGTCCAAGATGATACAGCTAATAAGTGATGGAGCTAGAATGCAAATCCAGGAATCTGGGAGACTACTAACAAACACAAAAGCTGAATGAGAAGTGCTACTGTTATGAGCATTCATAGGAAAAAACAAAAGACTCAATCCATCCAGTACCAGTAACCAGTGGCCATCTAGTCAATTCCGACTCATGAGTCTCCTTGAGTGGTACTGTGCTCCACAGGGTTGGCTAATTTGCACAGGGGGAGGGTTACTGGGCAGGAATGCGAGGAGACAGGGGTAGAGCTGGGCATGGTAAATGGGGGGTGAAACTAAATGTACATGCAACGTTGAATGTAAAACAAATTCATAAAATAAAATAAAGAAGTAGATCACCAAGCCTCTCTTCCAAGGAGCCTGTGGATGGACTCAAACCCGCAACCTTTCACTCAGCAGCAGAGTGCATTAACTGCTTGTACCACCATCATTTCTTCCTTGCAGTACTGCCATAACCTCTTAACTAGCTTTTCTTCTTCCCTCTTTTCCATCTGCAGACTTTCCACCCAGTGTAGCAAGAGTCCTTTGAAATGGAAGTCTCATCAGGTTACTTTACTGCCCATATCCAGCATTAGCATCCCTTCCTCTTTGGAGACCAGCATAGACAATTTTCCC
>NW_006921616.1:18687837-18691454 GCF_000298275.1 Orycteropus afer afer
ACTGGAACAAAGAAAGAAAATCGGTCAGCAAGAAGTTAAAAGAAGGGGTCCAATATTTTGAATATAGCCTTCTATTAAGACATAATCATGTGATTACATGGAGGAGGAAGGAGTATCGGCCAAATTTGTTGGTGACACTAAGGGATAATATCCTTAGTAAAAAGCAACAGCTGATGAAGAAGTCCAGATGGAATTCAAATTTTGGAGGACTGCAACTGTCCAAGAATGGCAGATGCAGTTTCTTAATTAAGTAACCAAAATAGCAAAATTGTGCAATACCATTATAGCTGATATTGTGAGTCCTAAACCCCAAATCTATTACACACTTTTTCATGATCACAGCCTCGCCAGTGAGATCCTCACTTTCTTTAGAGTAAGATGAGAATGATAACTTAGATTTCTTGTCTTGCCCTAAATGGCCACCATTGTCTAACAGGAAATTTCTTCATCATATTCAGCTTTCTGAAAAGCAGAAGGTTTGTGCATCATATAAACACAAAGAAAACATGTCTCTTTCTTTCAACAGCTTCATGAAATTTTTCTTAAGAAACTCAGAAGAATGTGTACACAATAAGAAACACAGTGTTGGCATGGGAAAGTCAACATTGAAAGAGAGACTTTCTGTGCTCTGCTCCAATCACATTTTCTATTGGTCACAATATTTTAAGTCATTTACCATCTGAGAGCCCCAGTTCCCTCATATGTAAGATAAAATATTGGACTGTTGTTGTTATGTGCCATCGGACCCGACTCATAGCAACCCCTCCTTGGGTTGCCAAGGCAGTATCACTACAGAAGTAGATTGTCCAACCTTCCTTCCAAGGCGTGGCTGGTGGGTTTGAACCGCCAGCTTTCTGGGTAGCAAAGTGCCTTAGGCACTATGCTACCAGAGCGCTCTAACAAATGGATTTGTAACCTCGATACTGTTGGTATTTTGGCCCAACAAAACATTATTATTATGGGAGCTGCCCAATCCATCAGAGCAGAGCTCTGGTGGTGTGGTGGTTAAAGCATTCAGTTGCTATTTGAAAAGGCTGGTGGTTTGAACCCACCAGCCACTCTGTGGGAGAACAATAAGGCAGATGGATAATCTGCTTCCGTAAAGATTTATAGCCTTGAAAACACTATGGGGCTGCTCTACTCTGTCCTATAGGGTTGCTATAGCTCAGAATCGATTCAGTGGTAGTAGATTTGGTATGCTTTTACAAATGCACTGTAGGAGGTTTAGCAGCATAATTGGCCTTTATGCTTTGGAAGCCTGTAGCACCCCCCAGAGCCTCAGGTCATGCCTTTCAATAATATCAGCATGCACTGCCAAACGTCCCTGTTATTGTTGTTGTTAAGTGCCATGAGTTGGCTCTGACTCATAACAACCCTATGTACAACAGAATGAAATACTGCCCGGTCCTGTGCCAGCCCCACGATCCTTGCTATACCTGAGCCCACCATTGCAGCCACTGTGTCAATCCATCTCATTGAGGGCCTTCCCCTTTTTTGTTGACCCTCTACTTTACCAAGCATGATATCCTTCTCAGGGACTGGTCTGACAATATTACCAAAGTAGGTGAGACAAAGTTCGGCCATTCTCGCTTCCAAGGAGCATTCTGGCTGCACGTCTTCCAGGACAGATTTGTTAGTTCTTTTGGCAGTCCATGGTAATATTCTTCACCAACATCACAACTAAAATCCCCACCATTACCACCTTGAAAACCACTGCTCTCAAGTATCTTCCCCTTTAGGAATCCATATTGGTTACACTGTTTTCCACACTGGAGACCTGAACACCCCAAACTAGGGGGCACTTTCCTCCTTTATTTCAAATCTACATTGCAATATTTCAAATTCACGTGCAATATTTCAAATCTGCATTTCATTTCTACAAAACCACGCCATAAAGTCTCTTTCTCGACTCCCTGGTTAAGTAACTAGTCTGTTACATTTATCTTGGGAAATCTGGAGTTAAACGAGCAGTTTACACTACAGCTGTGTGAAGGAAGTGAACCCTGTCATTTCTGCACTCAACATTGTCACATGAAGCAAGGGAAACCCTCTCCAACTATTATAACTATGCGTACTGAATTGATAATTCTCTCAGGGATCACTTTAGGTCAGAGCAGAATCAACCATACAGAAAGATACAATAGGTGACTATCTGTGTAGGAAACTTCGGAGATTCTCTCCTACTCAAAAAACGTATTCCTAGATAGACTGGTGACATCTCTCATAGAGTATACTCCCTTTGATAAGGCCACAGAAGGATGTTCTAAAAGCAAATGTAGTTGCATTAACTGTTCTAACTTAAGGTTTCCTCAGGTCACTCTTCACAAATCAAGAAGGAAAATGGAGTTCAAGTCAGGAACTGGTTGGAATACAGGCACCATGATGTCTGGGGTGGTGGAATAAGGAGACATTCTCCAAGAAGTTACCTGGGGATTAAAACACCAAGGGCTGAGGGGCAACACAGTATCTGTCTCGAGCCTGAATGCTTACAGCATCAGTGTCTCAGGGACAAAAAATGGAACTGTGGGGAATCCAAGGACTTTTTTCATACATAGGAATTAGGCAGGCTGGCAATTATTTCAAAAAATTAGAGACTTTCCCAAGCAGCCACAGGTGCTATGAATAACTGTAGTGTTGGCTCTTCTAAACACTTAGTGAATTGTTTTAATCACTTAAACAAATTCATAGCTCCTATCCAATAGAAATATAATGTGAGTTGCCATATTAAAAATGTTAAAAGAAACAGGTGAAATTATTTTTAATAATCTATTATATTTAACATGATTTCCAAAATATTATAAGTTCAACATGTAACCAATATATAAAAATTATTAATGAGATATTTTATTATTATCTCATTACTAACAAGATTGATTTTTTCCCATATCCATATATATTTTACAGTTAAAGTACATTACGATTCAGATGCCAAAAATCCATCGGAAATAATTGATCCATATTTACATTTTATAAAATTTACATTTGAAAACGTAGATTCACACACTCCTCTTGTTTCAAACATACTCCAAGTTTTCCAATAAGTGAATTAAGTACTGGCTTTTACATTAAAGTTGAAATGTGGTTCAATTAATTAAAATTTTATAAACGTAAAGATCCATTTGTCAGACAGTCACATTAGGCAAGTGCAAGCACCGAATAGTCACAGGTGGCTTGTGGCTACTATGGTAAGCAGTGCAGCTCTAGACTGTATCTTTTTTTAAGTAACACATGTAAGCATTTCATCAACTCACTGCAGAATAGCATTCTATTTGGTTAAAAATGTATTCCAAATTTCAAGAAGAAATGTCTTGTAGTCATATTGTAGGATTAGGTTGTTTGTCCTCCCCCCCTCCGTCCCCCCTTTAAGAATGCTTTCAACATTTTTTATTGTATCACCTCTAAGGCTTACCATTTCCTGAATATAAGCCCCCAGTCTTTTAAAGTCAATTTCCATGTGCACGTTCTAGCCCCAATCATTTGAGTCACTATTCTTTGAATCTTCTACAGTTTTTCTTAGCTCCTTTATTTGGTTCAGCAATCATATTTGAAAATAATATTGTAGATGTGGCCCAACATTGCTTCAATACAAAAGTATGCTATGTAATCTGAAATTATTA
>NW_006921616.1:18691979-18693208 GCF_000298275.1 Orycteropus afer afer
CTGGGTTGCTGAGGCAGTATCACTATGAAGTAGATTGCCCAACTTTCCTTCCGAGGAGTGACTGGTGGGTTTGAACCGCCAGCCTTCTGGTTAACAGTCAAATGCCTTACGCACTATGCCACCAGAGCTCACATTGATGGACAAATGACTAATTCTAGAGCCAGTTCCACCTCTGTGGCCCTTACTGGGAAGAAAGGACATGATACTTTACTTCCTATTGCCACTAACTAAATTTGCAGGTTGTCAACTGGTGAGTTAATTGCTGAATTCAGCAAGTGAAACATCCGTCTCACTGAAAATCTCCTAGTAGGACTAACTACTTCTGATTTAACTTAGGGCCATTTTACTACATAATCTCTAATCTATGATTTATACATTAAGAATGCAAATACTTAATATGTTCATGGTCAAAAGCTTTTTACACCATCCTGCAGGGCAACCAGTCCCACACTAATACACTTACAAGCACTGCATTAATATATTTGGCTCTTTGAGAAATTTGAAATGATTAGAAAAATAACATCTCAGTCCTGTTCACCAGACTTTGATTCATTTGACAGAAATTAATTAGTTTGACTTCACTGGCTCACTTTAATAATAAGTGGGAGCCAAATACTAAAGCCCAGTCGAAAATAAGACTCCTAGGAAAGGAGACATGATTCCTATTAGGCTATAAAGGATTAGCGTCTTATCTCAAGTTAACAAACAGCTTGGGTGTCTTAGACTTTTTAACTACTTGGTGCCCATTTTGCATCTTGCAATATTTTATCTTTGGAATGATTCCAAAACTCTCTTTTAGAAGTTCTTTTTTATGTCTACCTTCCTCTCTTTAATCAATACAATCCATCACCAATTTGAACTTTAAATGCAATTATCTAAAATATCAATGCTACACCTATAACAACTGTCACTTTAAATTCCCCATATACTTCATTATTAATGATCATTCTTCAAAAATCTTACTGAAATGGAGAAATAATTAGATCTATGACTGTCAGGGACAGCAGAGATGATAAAATAGCAATATCCAATAATTATGGTTTCATTAATAGCAATGCTGAATACCCATCCCTGGTAAGAAAGATCGTCTATTTTCAAAAAGAAAAAAAAAAAGAGGGTGCACTTGTAGACATAAAAGAAAATGTTTACAGAAAATATCAGATCACATTAATCAGAGTGACCAGTACTTCTGCCTTAACAATCCTCTAACATCACACAATGTAGCTGTG
>NW_006921616.1:18693703-18699480 GCF_000298275.1 Orycteropus afer afer
GCAAATGTTATTATAACATGAATCATGTTTATAAGGATTTGTATGTTCCATGGAGTCCTCAGATGGTACAAACCATTAGCATGAAGAGCAAAGCAGACGTATACTTTACTCAGCTGCTCACCAGAAGGCTGAAGGTTCAAGTCCACCCAGACGTGACTCAGAAGAAAGACCTGGTAGTCTACTTCAGAAAACTCAGCCATTGAAAACTCACTGGAGCATCAGTGTCCTCTGACACACCCGAGGTCATCACAGGCCAGAATTGCCTACATGGCAACTGAGTTGGTGTTTCGTTTTGCTTTGTTTTTCGGATGTTCCACAGGCCAATCTCAACTAGTTTAAAAATCAGATAGATGATAACATCCTATGCACTGAATGAAGGATTTAATACTGAATCACAAACATTAGAAAGGTATTCCCCTGTATTGAGCTTTTCTAAACTTTAGCTTTTTAATTAGCTCTAAAACATTTATGTTGCCTATTCTAGAAGTCTGCAAGAGAAACATCCATCTCACTGAAAATCTCCTTACAGGACTAGGTACTTCTAATTGAACTTAGGGCCATTTTACTACACAATCTCAAATCTATGATTTATATATTAAGAATGCAGATACTTAATATGTTCATGGCCAAAAATAATTCACCAAATTACAGTTATAGATAATCAAAATAGCTAGACCCCAAACAAAGGGGAAAACAAACATTATGCTAATACTTTTCCTATGGAGATTTGGTATTGCAATAAAAACGATCAAGCTATGATCACATTAGTAAGTTCACAATTTTCTTAACCCTGGCTGGTGGCTCTGTGAACATGGTGACATGTGTAAATGTGTTTCCCGCCGCCATGAGAAGTATTTCAATGAAATTTGCAGATTTTTATAAATGACCTTTTTAGCACAACTGATACGTGTTAACAAGTAATTCAAATACATCACAGCTGCTTCAGAATTTCTTTGAACAAACCAGTGAAATTTTGGCAGCATCAAATGTGCCCAAGACGAGTGGTCATCCCTTCCAATTCCAACTTCACTATTTTCATGATTTTAATTTTAAAAAGCAAATCCCTCCCATGACAAATAATGTGTCTACAGAACAGAGGAAAAAGAAGTCCTGTAGGTCTTCTTGTTTCATGTTGGACTCAAGTCTGTGGTGGATTAGAATAATAGAAAGGGCAAACTTTCACTAGTGTTTTTTTTTTTTTTAAATCATGACACCAGTTATTCTTTTTGATCCCTCCAGAAATTAAAAAGTAATTTAAATAACCTAATTTTTAATTTTTTACTGATATCATCTCTATAACACTTCCTTCAGGCCCTTGATGAAGTCTCAACCTTTCCATTAAACACACAATTTCTTCTAAAAATAATAAATAAATGTGTTGGAAAATTTGGGAAGGGAATAAAAGCCAAACGGAGAACTTTGTTGAAACTATAACTCAACTTTTCTGTGGGCTTGTGAACTTGGCAAGCCTTTAACTTCCTCTATCTCAGTTCCCTAATAAGTGAAATTGTGAAGACAAGGATTGCCTTCCTTAACTAGTGGTGTAGTGTCTAAGGCATTTGACTGTTAACCAGAAGGCTGGCAGTTCAAACCCACCAGCCACTTCTTAGAAGGAGGGTTGGGCAATCTACATCCATAGTGATACTGCCTTGGAAACCCAAGGAGGGGTTGACTATGAGTCGGATCCAACTCAACAGCAGTGAGTCTTTTTTGAGTCCTTAACTTATTGAGTTTAAACAAATCGAATTAGATAATGAATATTCTTTGAAACACAACATTAAATGAAGATACTTGGCAATGGAAATTGAGCTGAACACTGATGAAAACCATATGGATGTGGAAAATCCAGCTCTGTGCTGACCCTTTCCAGAAACTTAATATGCTCAAGTTGGCCTCTTATGGAACGTTAACTTATTCTATTTTCTTTTCTCTCTCCTCTCATTCCCCTGCAAAAGACTCTGTATAAGCTCTCAAGGTTTATCAGTGTATTAAAAAAAAAAAAAAAAGGAGTTCTTTATTCATAGCATTCTGGGATCATTCCAATGTTTTGGAAACAGGCTAAAAAAAAAAAAAAGTAAACAAATGTTCTATAGGTATTTATAAGGTGCTCACTGTATGCCAGGATAGACAATTCTGGGCTTTTCAAAACTGGAATTGTTTGACTGATGTGTGGAATAAGTGCAATTCGAATAGAGCCCTGGAAGCAGCTTCATTCACCCGAAGCAGTGCATGGGAGCTGGTGGGGAGGGTAGGAGTGGGGAGGAGTGAAGAGGGAGAGGAGAGAGAAGGCGTATGTAACACTCGAGGCACACAAAGTCCTTATGATACTCACATACCCAGATCCTGCCTCTCGCTTAATTCACTATGTTCCCTATCTCCCAACAGACTCTGGGTACATAAAATAGGGTCAGCCTAGATTGGTAGGTATCAAGTGTCCCAACCAAGCCAGTATGGCTCTGAGCAAAGGCCCCAAAAGCTTTGTGCTGTACTTCTGGCCTAACTAATCCATTTACCAGGTGCCTAATCTATGGAGTTCTTTGTGCGTTTGTGAGAGGAGGAGGATTCCAAGATGCACGTGTTCTTGTTCTTTCTACAAATACAGAGCAGTGGTGGGACAACACAAGGAAGTACTAAGTAGTTCACGGTTACCAGTGTGTCCCCAGCCATTCTAAGTCATCCTCACCCGACACTTCAATGCAACCTTCTCCCTGCTAGATTTGAGGCCCCCGTCATGGTAGAAGCAGCCCCAGACACTAACCAGTTCCTGATTACTGGTGTGTCCCCAGCCATTCTCAGTCATCACCACCCCTCACTTCACTGTGACCTTCTCTGCACTAGACTCACAGACTCCATGATGCTAATTGTAGAACCAGAGAATAAAGCTGTCAAATGATCTACATACATGACAGAAAATTGGAAGAATACAGGATCCAGACAGCCCAGCAAGGCCCCACAAACCAAAACCAAACACACTGCCGGTGACTCGGATCCAATTCATAGCGACCCTTCCTTGGGTTTCTGAGGTGGTATCACTATGGAAGTAGATTGCCCCACCTTCCTTCCAAGGAGTGGCTGGTGGGTTTGAACCGCCATGCTTCTGGTTAGCAGGCAGATGCCCCAGCCCTACATAATTAGGTAAAAAGCCTCTGAACTAGAAGTGGGAGGGGTGAGAAGGAAGGGAGGGGCAACAGCGGAGAACAAGAGAATTAGATCTTGGTATCCCTGATCAAGGGCATAGTGTCAGGGAAACTCAATGTGTGTTAGATATTTGAATAAAGGGGTATTTCTGTTCAGTTTCCCACCAGAAGCAATCAGGAAATACACATCTATGAAAGGTTCCTGTTTCCCCATGGCACAGAAGGGCACAGTAGAGTTAGTTCTATAGGATGCCCAGGCAGATGCCTCTAACATAGCTTTCCCAAGAAATGTAAATACTCTAGCTGGGCTCAGAAAACAGACAAAAATTCTCCTTAAGTGACCATGAGTGGCATAAATGAGACACCAAACACAGGTAAACCAAGAGAGTCTGATCGAAATGGGGGGCCATGTAATTCAAAGAGGCATGGACTGAGTGATCAAGCTTTAGATGGGCACATGTTCACCTCAGAAGATGTCAGCATGCAGAAGTGACAAAAGCCAAGAACAGACAGGCCAACGGGCATTTCAGATGTTTCCTACCAAATTTACACAAAGAACTGAAACAGGGTGAACCCAGCAAGAGGACTCCAAGCACAATCCCATGCTTTTGCCCCTCTAAATGTATTCAGTGTCCTTGCTCCCTGATATTGGAGGCCCAGAAGATGGAGAGTTAGATTTAGCACAACAGAGACACTACTTTGCTTAGCCATTTGGAGAGCTTGGACATGTGTTTTTAGGTCAACAACAGAACACATCTAAAAGCAAAATGGCCCTGAGTCCCAATTTGCCTAGGATGTGGGCAGTGTGATGAGAAAAGCTCCTTTTACCACTCTCAAAAGTGTTCAAGTTTAAATGGTCATTTATATAGTCACTCAATCTCTAATTCCTATCTTTTATATCACATTATTGGAGATACTCCAATAATGATATACTGCTATCAAACACACCTGACTTTGAGATGTTGCTCTGATTATTTATGTAAAAAAGAGAAATATTTAAATAAGAGAATAAAAAAAGATCCTTCCCAATTTGATCTGGCTCTTCAGTCTCCTGAGCTGAAATAGACTGTTTCTGAGAAAGCAAAGGAGTTAAATATGGTGCTCTGATTGCTGAATCTAAATTTCACATGGTAAATGTATGACATATGTATGACAAAGGCCAACATTAGTAAGGCAACACAAACTAAAGAATGCAAATAGAAGAAACTGTAAAAAAAAAAAAAGTGTTTTGGAATATTTGGAAATTCACTTCCACATCTGATTCTGAATGCCAAATATATACAGTATGAACACCTGCCTCTGGGCCTTTAGAATATTCTGGAAGAATTATGTAGGTTACTGACTTGTGCTGTGCAGGCAAAAAGATAGACTTTGCATGTGGCAGGGCAATAAAGCAAGTATTTGTCAGCTTCCAAATTGGAACCCACAATGAATTGGCTATTTGCAACACTGCTATTTCTACAGCCATGATGCAAGAATCCTTCACCCATGTTTAATGGATGGAAGATCAATTCTGGATGTGTGGTAGCCAGGCATATTTTATCATTATATTATTTTATAACAATAAGAAAGTCTAAAATAGAAATCTACCCAGCAGGCCAGGATCCCTCTTACTTCCTCTCTTCAAAGAGTGCATATTTGGAAAATTGTAAAATTCTTAAAATAGTCCCCATAATCCAGGAAATAGTGTTTATAATCAAGAATATTTCAGGATGCATAGGTTCCTGGGAAAGAGTGGTGGTGATTAACATCCACAGCAAGGAAGCAAAAATAATTAAGATATTCCTGTTTATAGCACATAGGCTTCTAGACATTTTCAATATCCTTGCTCCTAGAGAGGCAAATCGAACATTTTCTCTCTATTTACTCTGATATTTCTCTCCTAGATTATAATTTATTTCATTTTACCTTGCCAGAAGGAAAAGGCTTGGAACGAAGTTTCCCAATGAAATGTCTGTAAAACAAACTTTTACATTATATTGAGTCTAAAAATAAAGTCTCTAAGGTGCTCCTTCTAGACTTACAAGAAAATACAGGGTTGTTACTCAGGAGCTCAGAGCTCCTCATATTTAGATCTTCTGTTTCTTCATTAACTTTACTGCAAGAATCAGTTGATGCCTGGATCCCAGTAGCACAAACGGTTAAGAGCCCAGCTGCTAATCAAAAGGTTGGTGGTTTGAAGCCACACAGCGGTTCTGCGTCCATAAAATTAAGTCTGGAAACCCTATTGGGACAGTTCTTATCTGTCACACGGGACCACTATGAGTTGGAATGGACTCAATAGACCAAACAACAACAATCTTCCTAATTTATAAATTGTAGGTCTTAGAGTGACAGCATTAGCTTCTTTAATTTTTAGTTGCACCATCCAGATAATCAAGATGGCATGCCCTGTTCAAGGATAATGAGAAAACAATTGGTACATACTTGATAAACTTGTGTTAGTCTCTATCATATGTTCAAGGACAAGAAACTATCTTCATCATTACTTTCAGCAGCACCTAATTACTCAAAACTCACTAACATAACATACATTTAGATGTTGTTGTTGTTGTTAAGTGCCGTCGAGTCGTTTCCGACTCATAGCGACCCCATGCACAGCAGAACGAAACACTGCCCGATCCCGCGCCAGCCCCACAA
>NW_006921616.1:18703680-18738185 GCF_000298275.1 Orycteropus afer afer
GGTAGGGTAACAAGGGAACGTGTTCAGTGCAGATCAGTGAGTAAGCACAAGCCCGCCTTGTTTCAGTACCTATGCTTAAACTGCCCCCTGGCATTTAGATAGCAATGTATTATACAGAAAAGTAAAGGGGGACCTCATAGACAATAGACATGGACTTCTGACTCCTCCATTCTCCAGCTGGATGGCCTGGGCATGCCATTCACCTCTCTGTTCCAGTTTCCTTGTCAGTAAAAAGCCACCTGCAATCATGAAGAGCCTTCCTCACACTGATACTTGGAAATTCTATCTTCTCCTTCTTCCCTAAATTCAGACAATTGAAGTTTGACTTGATAGTGATTCCACTCTTTTTTAAAATAACTTTTGTGGCATAAACTTCTGCTTAAGAGAGGCAACATAAAGGCATTCAATCATGTGTGATACATACACACAAGGTGTGCTGAAAGGCTCGTGCTTGAAATGGGAAGGAGAGTGATTGTGTTTGGGGGACTGCAGTAAATTGATGCCGGCATGCCATTTGCTGCACGATTTACTATACTCCAATTCTCTGCCAGATTTCTGCTCTATCTTTAATAAAAGTATGCTGAGAGTCATTAAGAATAAGAGTGCTACAGCTTATCATTGCAGCAACCAATGTACTGGCCTGGACAGAAACTGACGAACAAAATTTCTAACAGAAAATAACCAACGTGCAAGAATTTAAAATAAAGATGCCTCACTAAGAGCTAATGCTTATCCTTTCTTTCAGTGTTACACAGCCACTTGAGGGATCTGTGAATTCTTAGAACTAGTGGGCATTAACATATTTTAATGATCCTATTTTGAATATTCAAAATAATCATGATAACCATCACCAATTATTGACCATCTTATGTGAGTCAACAGCTTCGTTAAGTGCTTTATGCACATTATCGAATACTTTTAATCTGCAAAGGAAATAAATATTTTATCCCCATTTTGCAACTGAGGAAATTGAGAGTCACAAAATTGAAATCATAGCTCAAGATCGCATAGCTTGGAAGTGTTCGTGTCCTCTCTTTAGCTCAACTGAAAACAACAATAAAACCACCTCTGGAGGACATAAAGATATAGTTATTAGCACCCAAATAATTGCATAACCCAGGAAGCTTGTTCAGTATTGCATGCAGAAAGTATTATGTGGCCCTAATTGTTTCTTATTTATTTATTTGTTCCAAATCAAACCCTACAGGACTGTCTGCTTTCCCACATGATAAATTCAAAATGAATGACATACGGAGAGGTGAATTTCTCCCTAAGAGAGCACTCCTTCTAGATGCTAATATATGGCTCCAGCTCAAAGGGCTTCTGTTCAGTCTTCATTTGTCATTCATGAATCCCTGACACGCGTCCTTGCACCCCTGATGCAACCTGACGCTGCATTGTTTGCAGGTATTTTACAAGAGCTCATCCTGAGCAGCAAAGACAGGGTGCAGCCACTTTGTGGTGAATGTCTGTAATGCATCAAGAACACCTGTGCCCTGTCACCTGTGTTTCTCCTTAGTGTGGGCAGAAAACTTTGTGACAATTATGTTTCTGGAATGGCATTGCTTGTGTCAACTATAATGGGATTAGGGTCCCTCACCCTAGCTAAAAATACTGAGAAGGTAAAAGGTGGAAGCGGGGAAAAATGGTAATGCATGCCAACCTCAGCCCAAAGCCAGCAAAACAAATGAGATAATACGTAGGGTTTATGCCTAAGTTCTTCACTGTCCCTCCAAGCTTCAAATTGTGATTATAACATAGATAACCCTTGAGAATGATTTACAAGGACCTCACCCATGTCCCCATCTGTTTGCACCATGAGCCGCTAAGGCAAACATTTCCAAAGCAAGTGAGGGAAGCTCTGTCTTGGGACTCATTAAAGAGGGTCTGGGTAAAATACTAGAAAATATACAGCCGGGAACAATACCAAATGGCTCTCTAGAGAATCAGCTCACTTTGACCTAATATTTAAGATTGATAGTCGACAATGTAAAAACATTAATAGTAAATAAAATGTGCTGAAAGGTCTTTGTTAAGCAAGGACCTCATGTTAATTAATGATGGCTGTCAAATAGGTGTCTGATGTGGGCAGGAGGAGAGAAGGGGGAGAAAAGAACTCCATTAGAAAATCGGGCAATGGAAAAGTGATGGACTGAATAGTAAGTAAAATAGTAGAAAGTAGAGAGTGTGTGCCCTCACTGTGCCAGTCACTTCTGAGAACCAGAAGCTACACAGCTTTCACTGTATCAGCTTCTAATGCAAAATTATTTATTCTCTCCGTAGAGAAGAAAACTTTGTCTTCACACTTCTTCCCCCATATTGCTGTTGTTGCTATTAGGTGCCTTGGAGTCAATTTAGACTCACAGCGACCCCATATGACAGAGAGGAACTACTCCATACAATTTTCTTAACTGTAATCACTAATGAAAGTAGATCACCAGGTCTTTCTGCCATGAAGCCACTGGATGGGTTCAAATTCACCCTTTCGGTTAGCAGACAAGCACTTCATTTGTGTCACCATTTTACAGATGAAGAAATAGACCCAAAGGATGCTTGCGACTTTGAAATCACTCAGAAAACTGAGAGACTCAAGATCAGGAAAGGTCAGTCTGCCTCATTTCTGATTGTTACCATTAACTATTAAACTTAACCCAGAAACCTGAATCCTTCCATCCTTGCTCACCACTGTCTATTTGTGGAGCTTGCGATCTAGTTGAAGGAACAGGATAGGCAATTATAAATTTATAAGGGTATGTTTAAGGGTCAAAGAGGAGTTAACAAGGACAGACAGGGGGATTATGTGGGAAGTGCAGTCAGAGAAGACTGTGGAGAGAGGAAACTATGTTGTTCGCTGGGTAAGCAGCATTTTTGAGAGAGGTGAAGCAAATGACAAAGTCTACATTAGGGGTCAGCCAACTCGATCCTGCCTGCCAACCGTGTTATATATCCCGTGAGCTAAGAATTTATTTATTTATTTTAAATGGCTGAAAAAATTAAAAGAAGAATATTTCCTGACATGGGAAAAGTACATTTAGTTAAAATTTCAATGTCCATAAATACAGTTTTATTGGGCATGGCCAAGCTCATTCTTTTTTCTACATGGCTCCTTTGTTGCTGTGACAGCAGAGTTGGGTAGTGATGACAGAGATTGGATGTTCTGCAGATCCTAGAATATTTGCCATCTGGTTCTTTACATGCTGTTGACTTCTGGGCTAGATCATCGCTTCTCAAACCATATTGTGTGCACATTATCACCTGGTGACCTTGCTAAAATGCAGATTCTGACTCAGTATATCTGGGATGGGGCTTGAGGTGCTGCATTCTAACAAGCTCCAGGTAAGGCTGCTGGTGCTATCCACAGACCACCATTTGGTTAGCCAAGTTCAAGATCTGCTATATGTAAAATCTGGGTTTATAAAGTAGAAGAACACCTTTCCTCATGATTTTGTTGATTGGATAATCATCACATACTATTAGCAACTATTGTCTTGGGTTTCATCCTAAAACACAAAAATAATTTCTTAGTAGGCAATGAACCAAAACCAAAACCAAACTCACTGCCATTGAGTACATTCCAACTCATAGTGACCCCATTAGGTTTCCAAGGCTGCAAATCTTTAAGGAAGCAGATTACCTCATCTTTCTTCTGCAGAGGGGCTGGTGGGTTTGAGCCACTGACTTTTGGTTAGCAGCCAGATACCTTAACAAACTCTACACCACCAGAGATCCTTATTAGGTGATGTGTAGGTCAGAAATAAAAAGGGGACTTCTGATCTATGGTTGGTAATTAGAAATCACCATAAAGTGAAAACAGGTCAAATCTGAGCATCTATAGCTTCTAATTGGTCAACAGTCAACTATTTCAGGAGGTATAGCATATGATTAAGAGCCAATGTTACTGAAGGAAGAAATCCAAGTGGCGAAGGTATTGGTAAAAAACAGGGCTCCAAAAGTTGAGGGAATACCAACTGGGATGTTTCAGCAAACGGATGCAACACTGGAAGCACTCACTCATCTATTCCAAGAAATTTGGAAGACAACTACCTGGCTAAATGACTGGAAAAGATCCATATTTGTGCCCATTCCAAAGAAAGGTGATCCAGTAGAATGTGGAAATTGTTGAACAATATCATTACTATCACATGCAAGTAAAATTCTGCTTAAGAACACTGAAAGACATCATGCTCGGTAAAGTGGAAAGTCAGCGAAAAAGAGGAAGACCTTCCAGGAGACGGATTAACCCAATGGCTACAACAACAGACTCAAACATAGCAACAATTGTGAGGAGGACCAGGAAGTGCTTTGTTTTGTTATAATAGGGTTGCTGTGAGTTGAAACCAATTCGACAACACTTAACACAACAGCTTCTGTTACAGTAATCATTCAGGTTCTCTTTTTCTTTTCTTTTCTTTTTTATGTTGTTCATCTTTATAATTTTTCTGTAACATATAAAGTGGCTCTTAGCTCCTTTCTATTTTATACCTAAGTCCTTTTTCATGAAGATGTGAAAGAGGCCAATTTTTGATGACATGGACAAGCACAATCTTTTTTTTTTTTTTCTTTTTTAAGCTTTTAGAATAAAGCATCTCAATGTAAATATTGAGATTTAAACTGATGAGAAACAGATTGGGTATTGCTTGTCAAAGCCCCAAAGGCCACAAAATAAATGGGAAGGTAACAGCAGCCTCAGCTTATTGACATGCAGGCCCTATTCCCTGCAATTTCACATGCAAGTCTTCCCTTCACTGTCTCCTTAACAGATGTCATCAAATCAGATACACAGAGCCAGTGAAATGAAGTGCAAATACCACCCTAGGAGCAGCTGAGACTTGTAGCTACAGGCACCCCAACCTGTGAACCACACATGTGCAACTTCCTGGTATTTAATCCAAGAGGCAATGGCCCAACATATCATTTTGGCCAAGAAGGAAAAGCTGGCATCCTAAGGCTTTAGCCCTAACAATTTTCTGATGTTTCAGTACATAGTGGCTATTAAGTTCACATATAAAATTTTTAAAAGCCCACCACTGCTATCTAGTTGATTGCAACCCCCACTGGGTTTCTGAAGCTGTAAATCTTTATGGAAGTAGATTGGTGTATCTTAAAAATATAAAGAAAAATATCCTGCATGCTTCTACTCCTGAGGATCACAGGAATGAACACTTAAGCTTTATTATTAAGTTTTTGTTGTTGTTTATTTATATGCACTTGAATGCTACACGCAGGAGAAAATATATGAGGGTCATAGATAAACAATTATCTTTGGCCTGCATTTACACTGTCTGCATTCTGTAGTTAAATGGGCAAGGAATAAGGAATGTGACTATGGAATGATACGTGATTTAGCATGAAGCCAAAATAGAGGCTAGGTTTTAACGATGATGAGTAATAATATTCTGCCATTATTGAATCCTTATTGTGTACTACAGTATATAAACCAAATTAAGCTCAGTGCCATCAAGTAAATTCTGACTCATAGTGACTTCTATTGGGTTCCCAAGGCTATAAATCTTTAGGGAAGCAGACTCCTCATCTTTCTGACACAGAATACCTGATGGGTTTGAACCAGTGACCTTTTCTTTAGCAGCCAAATGCCTTAGCCACTAAACCACTAGAACTCCTCACTATGGTATGTTGTTGTTGTCGTTGTTATGTGCCATCGAGTCAAACCCGACTTATAGCGACCCCTCCTTGGGTTTCCGAGGCAGTATCACTACGGAAGTAGGATTGCCCAACCTTCCTTCCGAGGAGTGGCTGGTGGGTTTGTACCGCCAGCCGTCTGGTTAGCAAGCAAGTGTCTTAGCCACTATGCTACCACAGCTCCCCACTATGGTATATGTTGTGTTATGTGCCGTCGAGTGAGACCCGACTCATAGCGACCCTTCCTTGGGTTTCAGAGGCAGTATCACTACGGAAGTAGATTGCCCAGTCTCCCTTCCGAGGAGTGGCTAGTGGGTTTGAACTGCCAGCCTTCTGGTTAGCAGTCAAGTGCCTTAGGCACTATGCTACCAGAGCTCCCAGCTGATGTTCTACAAAAGTGTTTTCTTTGGAGGCACTTGCTGGTTCATGGTTTAGGGTCAGAGCCTAAGAATCCAGGCTTTGACCCTGCAGAGGCCTACAGGTGAAGATGGAGAAATGACTACAGCTTTCTGTGGGCTTGTAAGGCAGCAGGTACAAACATGGAGACTCAAGAGGTCTGGATCCCACCGAGGATGAAGGGTACAAAACTGAACTTAAACACTGTCAATTTTCTTTTCAAGTCATATGCCAGACTCTGAAGCTCCATGAAACTAAAAACCTCCAGAGAAAACCTCTTAGAACCAGAAGAAAGTTTTCTGACGGTCTTGTGCTACTCAAAAAACAAGGATTAGACTGTGGGATATACCACCAGGTTCTTGGTTAAAAGCCTTGGAAGACCACATCTAGAAACAAAGAGGAAAGGGAGTTATAAAGAGAATTACTGAAACTACTGCCTTGATCCAGTTCAGTCTCTTATTGGATTAAGCTGGTCCACTTCCATTCTAGCTGTCTAGCAGAAGAAAGGGTGAATCTCTCCAGGAATGAAAGAGAAGTTGAATACCATAAAAATTTAATATACAATATTTAGTATTCAACAAAATTATGAGGCATGATAAGAGACAGGATATGACTTGAATCCAAAAGAGAAAGGAAAATAACATAAATAGACTCACTGTGAGCCAGGTATTTTACTTAGAAAACAAGGACTGTGCAATAGATACAATAAAGTGTTCAAGACAATACAGAATAAGTTGGAGAAAACAGATGCAAATAATGGACACTTTTTTTCAGAGAGTTCTACCCCATGAAAAAGAATCTAGTGAAAATGCCAGAACTATAAAACATAATAACTAATATAAAGAATATATTAAATGGGCTTTTTAACCAATTAGACACTGAAGGAAACAGGACTAGTAAAGTGAAGAAGTCAATAGAAAAACCAAATAATTTTTTTTTTTTTCAATAGAGAAAAGTACATAAAGTGCTATGGGACATAGTACAAATATTTAACATACAAGTAACTGCAATACTATTAAAAGAGAAAAAATGGGCAAGAGCAATGTTTGAAAAACATAATGGTGGAGGATTTTCCAAACTGTTGAAAGATATCAACTCCCAGATTCCAGAATCTTAGGGAACTCCAAGCAACATAAAATACCAGTATACATACAGTTTGCCCTATCATAATCAAAATACTGGAAGCCAAAGACTAAGACCAATACCTTAAAGACAGGAAAAACAGACAATTCCTTCAAAGAGGGAAATACAAGACTTATAGCCAATTTCTTAATTGAAATGGTAGAATTAAGGGAAAATAACTGCCATCCTAGAATTCTACATCCGGCAAAAATATCCTTCCAATGTGAAGGTAAAATGTAGACATTTTCAGACAGACAAAAACAGAGGATTCATCATCAACAATTGCATCCCAAAGGATATTCTAAAGAGAATTCTTTAAGGAGAAAGAATGAAGGAAATGACAGATGAAATGAAAAAACTAATAACAGAAAGGGTAAATATCTAACTATATTTCAGTGGGAATTGATGTCCAATGGGCTTTAAAATATATTTAAAATTAAAATACATAGAAAAATTCAATGTAGGCAGGAAAGGGTAAATGCAGGTAAGATCAAAAACCAGGAAATCAACATTGGCATAATTCTGCCATTATTGATAGAAATAATTTGAATTCAGCTGTAACATATCAAATGTGTATGCTGCTAACTCTAGGACATCCATTAAACAGATAGTAAATGAATATATAATGAGTTAATAGAGGGAAAAATGGAATGTCATAAAATGCTTGATTTTAAAAAGGCATGAAAGAACAGAGAGCAACATTGAATTTACTGGGACAAATAGAAAACAAATAATAAGATATAAACCCAAATATGTCACAAATTAACTTAAATCCAGAGGATTAAAGATTTCAATTAAAATATTAACATCATCATACTAGTAAACCATAAAGGCACAGTTGGTAATGGTAAGAATGGAGAAAGTTACACCATGCAAATATCACCAAAATAAATCGTGACTATAGAAATATCAGAACTTTCCGATTTTATTTTGAAGACACTCCAGAAATATAAATCTATTCTAAAGAAAATCCAACTGCCTGCTTTCTTGTAGGTTTATTTTTTTCTTATGTTTTGAGTAATACTGCTCTCTAATGTTAAAAAAGAAAAAGAAAGGGAGAATTTCTAAAAGTATCATGCAGGTTTTTAAAAAACTATGGTCATGAGATTTAATATTTCTAATCTTCTAATTCTTCTCTAAGCTCATATAAATATAAGATATGGTCCTGAAATCTGAGAGACGCCGCCAGTCTGGAACTGCCACCACATTCCCAGAAACTTATCCTTCCTACTCCAAGAAATCAAAGACTTCTGTTTATCTGTCATTGCAAGTCTAACCTTCTTACTCAACTCCCTATGACTTGGTTTATCTCCTAATCTCATTGTTTATTAATCTGTCCCTCCTTCTTTCTCTCCCTTTCAAACTCTTTCTCCACGTGCTCTGAAATTCCCATAGTGTGATAGCTAGATTAACCTATGCCTTCAACTTCACGTCTAAGCATGCCTCTCCAATTTGTGATCTTAACTGAACCCTGGCTCTCCACCACCAACGGCTACATTTCCTGCTTGAATATCGTGGTAATGCTGTCCATGCCATCAAGACCTTTGCTCCTTTGTTCTTTTGAAAAAGTGTACATCTGACAAAAGCCAAATCCTGGTATACTATAGTATGTGCCTTCCATGTGTCTTGCCAGAGTAATTGAACATTTCTGGTGAAAATCACAGACACTCATTGGCAACACTACTCTTTCTGCCATAGTCTTAATTTCTCAGTCCTTATGATTGAATATTATCTCTTTTATTTACCTTAAAAATTTCCCCATATCCAGCTCCTTGTCATGCTCATGGGCTCCTCTTTGACCAAACTGAGGGGAAAAAAAATCATGCAACTCAAATTTCTCCATTTTTTCACCAATATAACTTCAAGCCTACTTGCAAGGACATCTCTCTTCTCCTCTCCTCTGGTTCCAATGAAGAAACTATTCCTGCTCCTGTCTAAAACCACTGCATCATTTACACTCTGGATCTCACTGCTGCCACTCAATGTCTTTGTTCCTTTAGTGATTCCCCTTCTCTCTCCTGCATCATCAGCCTCTCACCCCCAAATTGATCATCCCTATCCATATTTAAAGGAGTTCTGGTAGCATAGTGCCTAAGGCACTTGACTGCTAACCAGAAGGCTGGTGGTTCAAAATGACCAGCCACTCCTCGGAAGGAAGGTGGGCAATCTACTTCCATAGTGATACTGCCTCGGAAAAACAAGGAGGGGTCACTATGAGTCGGGTCCGACTCGATGGCACATACATAACAGCAACAACAACATCCATATTTAAGAGTGTTCTGGTTTCCTTAAAACAACTATTTTGGCTTTAATCCTCCAGCTATGATAACATTTCTCTGCATCCTTCACAAATGTTGTCTACTTAACATCTTCTCCCAAATATTCACCAGCCCCACCATTCCAACCTTCTCTTCTCAAAGTTCTCCAGATGCCATACTGTCAAATTTAATGAAAACTTTAATATTCTACTCAAACTTTCAGAAATATCTGTGCAATTGACCACTCCTTCATTTGTGAAAAGAACTCCTTTTGGTTCCAATATCACCATCCTCCAGTAGTTTTCATCCTACTTCATTGGATGGTGCCCTTCGCATTGACTTCTAATCATTGATTTTCCCCAAGGCATGGTCTGAGATGCACTTTTCTTTCAACATGTCCTGTCTACTTTCCAATTTACATAACCCCTCCCCCAGAGCACTCTGCTGAGAACCAGACACACACATCTTAGACTAAAACCCAAATGCATTGCCCTAGCCTTCGCAGTGTGCACCCTGTTCGCCTCCTTTCCTCACACTATGCCTCAGAACCCCTCACTTTCCCTACTTCAGCCTCACTGTTGTTGTTGTTACGTATCGTCAAGTCAGACCCGACTCATAGCGACCCCTCCTTGAGTTTCCAAGGCAGTATCACCCTGGAAGTAGATTGCCCAACCTTCCTTCAGAGGAGTGGCTGGTGAGTTTGAACTGCCAGCCTTCTGGTTAGCAGTCAAGTGCCTTAGGCACTGTGCTACCATATCACTAGCTTCTTTCATTCTCCCAAACCTGCCAATGTTGCCCTCACACATCCCTGTTTCACAGGTTCTGGCCTCTTTCTACAATACTCTTTCTCTGGCTGTGGAGCTTTGTTCACTCATCATCCACAGATCATTCCCTGCAGTATCTAAGCCTGCCTCTCAGCTCGACTTCCCTCTCAGGCCTCACACCAGAGTTAGCAAGTAGATGTGCCTTTGTTTGCACGTTTGATTTCTGTACTTCTCTTTCACCAGACAGTAAACTCCATCAGGGAAGGTAAAATGTAGGCCTTCCTTACCTTTTATCCTCCCACCTGGCCATGCTGCTGTTGTTAGATGCCCTGGAGTCATTTCAACACATAGCAACCCCATGTGACTGAGTGTAACTGCCCTATAGGGTTTTCTGGATTGTAATCTTTATGGGAACAGATTTCTCGGTCTTTCTCCACAGGAGCCGCCGGTTGGGTTGAAACTGTCAACTTTCAGTCAGCAGCCAAGCACTCAACTGTTGTGCCATCAGAGCTCCTTCTTGCCTGGCATAAAGATGTCATATAGCCTACAGCAGGTGTGACACGGGAATGGATATGTGAATAAACAGAGGTAGGATAAAAAGAAAAAGGGGGTGGGGAGTCCTAAAATAGGAAAGGAACATCCATTCTGAGAGCCTTTTATAATAGTTTCTACGGAAGTTTGGAGAGGCAGGAAGTAGACCTGAAGTTGCTTGCCTATGCAGTACAGCCCCCTCCTGTTGTTGTTGTTGTTGTTGTTTGCCGTCAAGTCAGCCCCAACTCACAGCGACCCCTCCTTGGGTTTCCGAGGCACTATCACTACGGAAGTAGGATTGCCCAACCTTCCTTCTGAGGAGTGGCTGGTGGGTTTGAACCGCCAGCCTTCTGGTGAGCAGTCAAGTGCCTTAGGCACTATGCTACCAGAGCTCCTCCGCCCCCTCCTATGTGTATATAATTCTAATTAATACTAATTGAAATTAAATGTGTGTCAAGGGGAAAATTGATCTTTGTGTTGTTGTGTACAACTCCTAAACATCACCTCTGAAAGGTATAGCTCCTTATTTTAATACAGACTTCCCTTTTCAATACAAAATTGTACTTATAAGCTTCCATGTGACTAAAAAGAGATAGCCAGAAAGAGAGGGGAGGGGGGAGAAAGAGATTAGAAAGAAAGACGCAAACAGAGAGAAAACCCACATCCTATTAACTGCTGCCCGGCTACTGTTTTTGAGCAGGTGACCTTTTTTGCATGAAGAAAATTTCCTATTTTCATTGTTGCCTCACTGTAGCATGAGAGATGCCCGTTTTTTCCTAACTTGTTAAAAGCGTCTATTATAGAAATTGCCAGATCTATTAGTATATCTTAATTACCACATCTTGTGCTGCTTTTAGCCTCTAGTGGGGCAAAATTGCCTTGATTTATGCTTCACTAACAATGATATTTTTACATTAGTGAGTGATTAAAGAGCCCACAGCACTCCTGGGAACTTCAAAAAACCGTACAAGGACAGCCATCATTTTGATTTGTATCTACTCAAATTGTATTTACAGAAAACTTATAAAAGAAGAATACTGTGTCAAAATATTTACGGTGCCCACAATAAATGTTTGGAGAAAGAGGGGCATTAGTGCTTCACATTACTATAAAAGCAACATATTTAAAGGTAGAGAGGATGGTTTCAGACAAGGTCACATCAGGGTGATGAGCAATGTCGGATGTTAGATTTGTCAACCTGGGAGATTCAGATGAAAGGGCTTTCACTTCAAGGCAAGAAGCTTCCATCTTCTTTGAGTCCTGTCTAACAGGGTGACAGGTGAACTTGGTCTTCACCTGGGTAGAGGAGAAGCATTTCTTCACACCTGAAACAGCGTGGGGACCTGTTAACCAAAATGCCCACTGAGGATAAGTGGCTTGAAAAGCAAAGATCTCCTACCAGCAGCAAGCAGAACCAAGGCCACCAGTTACTGCCTCCCCTCTCTAAGCCACATGCTACTCAGAATTAGTCCTTCTAATTCAACAGAAAGATTGACTCCTCACAATTTTGATATCTAAAGTCCCGGCATAAAGATTTCTTTGTATCTCCCTTCACGTGTTTACTTTTATTATTTTTTTCCTGAGCAGTATGTCTGTCTTCCACATTTACTCTCAAAACCTTACTTCATTGTGCAGCAAAAGCCTCTATGATAGCTAAGAATGATAGTAGAAAAACGTTATTGGGTTAGACTAGGAGTTTTTCCATTAAAATCTTTTTGAGCTACAAATATTTAACAAGTAGTTGGTAGTAATCTGAACATTTCCACTTTTCTTGAAGTCACAGAGGTTTTCCCTGGGTCATTATCACCAGCAGCAGGGCGTTAAAAACTCAGACTCTGCCCCTCCCCACCACCTCCTGAGTCAGAATCTGCACTTTTAAGGAAGTGCCCAGGAAATACTTTCACACCTTAGTTAATATTTAAGAAGCACCAGAGTAAAGTGTTAGCAGAGACTAAGAGGGGTTCCTGGATGGTGCAAACAGTTAAGAGGCTCAATTACTAACCAAAATGTTGAAAGTTCCCAAGCCGATCCAGAGGTGTCTCAGAAGAAAGATCTGGAAATTTACTTCTGAAAAAAATCAGCCACTGCAAACGCTCTGGAGCACAGTTCTACTCTGACACGCACGGAGTCACCATGAGTCAGTTGTTGTTGCTCTTTTGTGCCATCGAGTCATCTCCGACTCATAGCGACCCCTCCTTGGGTTTCTGAGGTGGCATCTCTACGGAAGCAGATTGCCCAATCTTCCTTCCAATGAGTGGCTGGTGGGTTTGAACTTCCAGCCTTCTGGTTAGCAGTCAAGTGCCTTAGGCACTACACCACCAGAGCTCCTACCATGAGTCAGAGTCTACTGAATGGCAACTGGGTTAGAGGCAGACCAGGAAGTTGCTGTGTTATCACTGAACTTTAATCATGACATCACAAGGTTCATAACTCTATTTAAAAAAAGAAGAAAAAGGAAAGAAAAAAAGGAAAATGATAAAGTCTTGTGACGATATTTTTCTTTTCCAAATTTGCCCTAAAATAAATCAAGTCTCCAATTCCAAATTCACAGTGGGTAACTATTCCACATGTGGGGACTGCAGAGTGCACAGCAGATCATTGATTTCAAGTCTCTCGCTTTATGAAGCTGTTTTATAGATGCTTTCTGCCTGGGAACAGCAAGAGGTGGAGGGAGCTTGAACCTAGCTTGAAAGTTTGCATTTAAATAATCAAGTCTCAGTGTACATAGGATAAGGCTTCTACAATATTTCAGAACTAGCTTTGAGGGTCCCACAGATTAAACAGCAGCCAATGCCACTTCACATGACGATTTCTAGAGAAATGAGGACATCTGGTTTCATCTGTGCATTTCCCACTCCCCCTTCTCCATATAGGGGGTCCTATACCAAGTCAGGGGAGCTCTGGTAGCATAGTGCCTAAGGCACTTGACTGCTAACCAGAAGGCTGGTGGTTCAAGCCCACCAGCCACTCCTCAGAAGGAAGATGGGGCAATCTACTTCCATAGTGATACTGCCTCGGAAACCCAAGGAGGGGTCGCTATGAGTCAGGTCCGACTCAAGGGCACATAACAACAACATACCAAGTCAGAGTAGACTACACGGCAGGCAACAGGTTTGGCTTGGTGACACCAAAATCAGTGAAAGAAAATGAAACTCCTATACCAGCCAGCATTATAGTGGCACACAAAAGTACAATAATGTGAAAACGTTGACTTTGTTTCTGCTTTCCAAAATAGTGCTACTCCATTAATGTTTGAAGTTTAATTTTTTAAATTAATTTGTTTTTAAATAAGCAATTTCTCTTTAAAATTCCTATTTGAAACTAAAGAAAATTAGAGTCTTGGAGCATCTGGAAATTACAGTTAACCACAGATGGGTCCCAAAGAATAAGGAAAAATTCTGGGGAAAGTAAGAATTGGTAGAGGAACAGACTAAATTAGCATAAATATAACACAGCCTTTTCTTTTCTTTATTTTTTAATATATAGTTTTCTTTCTCTTCACTTATCTGTGAAGATCCATTGCTGATTAAGAATTAAAGAAATGTTTGATTGAGATGAAGGTAACTGGACATAACCACATGTAATCAAGCTTTTGCTATGATCCACGTTAGTGATTTAATATGTGGTATTAGAGATGATTTCTCATGTTCTAGATGAAAGACATGGTAAAGGAGGTTTATATCTTGACTAGCTTGGTAATCAGAGAGCACACAGTTTATGTATTGTCTAAGAGACACTACTGTCTTTCTAATGCTTCCTCTAATGTTTATTCTTCTAATTAATTTAGTGGTTTTTATTATTTCAACATGTTTTCCATTATTTTTAATCACAACATTGCAAGGAGGTGGGTAGTTTTTTCCATTTTATACATATGCAGCTGAAGCACTTCTCCTAGCTAGAGTCTTTCTATGATAAAACAGGGACCAGTATTGACTTTAACAGTCACCTAACTCACTGCATAGTATCGAACCCCACTAGCCCTTCCAGATGCTTCTACATTTTACAGTGATGGGCTTCCCTTTATACTTCTTGGACCTTCATTTTGATGCTATTGACTGCCACTTCTGTTTGGTAAAGCCTGCTGTTCTATCCTAGGATTTGGGAAATTGGAGGAGAGAAAATAGATCTCCAGAGATAAGCAGGTACTCATCCTGTTATCAATAAACCCCATAGATCTGTAGTACAATAAGTATCTGCAAGCATCTTGAAGACAGTTATTAACGCCCTTCTCCTTAAAGGAGTCTGGGTAAAAGCATTCCTTTTCTAAGTTGCACATTCCAAGTCCAAAATGTGAAACTACATCCTGTCTAAAAGAGTTTATCTTGTTCTCCACAGAGAACAATAACAAATGTCTCCACTGTTTGAGAGATAGTGAATAATTTACCAAATCAGAACATTCTGTAAAAGAAACCGTTTTGCTTTGATGCGCTTGTGTAACTGCCACTGCCTTCAATGAGAATTACACACATCTGTCATTGGGCAGAATCAACCCCATTATTTATTAAAGCTGAAACCCACCATTTGCCATAAAGCCTGCTTCTAGTCAATAATTAACAGATATAAGACTCACAAATCTGTGGTTCATACTCTGTCTTTAAGATGAGTAAAACACGGTGATGAAAGAAAATGAACCAGAGAGAAATTTCCCAGGGCTGCCAGCATGTTCCCTGTTCTCCACAGCCAAGTAACAAGGTATTCCATCTTTGATGAAGAAAAGGGTAACAGATTATGTCTGTGATTGTTTCTTTGCTATTGTGCAATCTGTTATAGCCAGTCATATGAGCTCATTTGATTCATTAGTATACATTAACAGCTTTCTAGGCAGTCAAATTCACTAAGCTTATCAGGTCAAGGTTTTTATCCTCAGGAACCTGTATCCCCAAGACTGGTTCATTCTGGTTCAATGCCCCACTGAGAATTAGCATTTCTACCCAAGATACACTGATCGGGAATTTACAGTTTAACAAGATCCCTAGGTGACTGCTATAGGTCTTCCTCTAGATGTATGCATAAGTATCACTTGGGGATCTTGTTAAACTGTAGATTCTGATTCAGTATATCTGGAGGGGAAGTGCAAACTCTCAGTACCAGTCCAAACCAGAATGAACCACTTTGAAGCCACGCCCTGAGCTCTGTCCCTGCTACTCAAAGTGTGGGTCGGAGGATCAGTAGCTGGAACTTGTTAGAATCAAGTGTCCACACAGACTACTGGACCAGAAACCCTAAGAAAATCCATTTACAGTTTAAAGAGCCTTCCAGGTGATGCTGATGCTCATGAAAGTTAGAGAAGCACCATGGAAACCATCTCTACCACCTTTCAAAATAAGGTGATAAATAATTATCAGCTCAGAGGACAGCAAGGTTATATTAATGTTTTTGTTCTTGTTCTTTGTTTTTGCAGTGATGTACCTGCTGTTGTACAATTTTATTACTTTTGTAATATGAAATATGGTTTTTCATAATAAGATATTATCAATCCTCTTTAATTAATTCCACAGATGATATCTCACTGTAGAATTATCCTGTTTGGTGTGGAAAGAGGTAGCTTTGTGTGTTTAACCACATTCTCATTCTGCTGTTTAATGAAGGTTTTCTACTCTTTGAACTCTACTTATTTACTACCTCCGAATTTAGTCTGATATTTTCACTGAAATACAACAAAATATATAAAATTAAACACTCATACAACTTATATAATTTTTAAATTAATTTCTCTATCATTGTCTACTACTCTTTTACTAGAATGAAGAACTATTAAAAACACCTTTTTCTTTTTTTGGGTACAAATTTTTCAGTAGGGAGGGATTCTGCTAACTTTTGTTTGTTTGTTACCATTCTCCAGATCTTCTAATACTCAACAAGCACTGTTATTTGCTCTTTGGTACTTTGTGATGGGGACAGAAGATGGGTAAAAGCTATCAGTGCCAGTACACAGCCAGACAGTGCATAAAAATGTCTAATGATACAATTTATTTGCTGGACTAAAATACATTTCATAGGACAGAAGAAATAACTCTTTTAGTGCTGCATTCTCACTGCATTCTGCATTCAAACCTCCTAAAACACTCTCTCACAACATAGTCCATATTGTGAGGATGCATAACCAACCTCCGACAGTGCTGTAAAGTGGTTATTAATCTGTTAGCTTCCACCTGCTGAGGTATTCTGTGGTTTCAAAAAAGCTAAGAACCATTTCCACCCTGTCGGAGTCATGCTAATCTTTCCGAAAACTTCAGTATGGGACCTCCTGTCTGTTACCGTATTTCTTTATTAATTTAAGCTGACTTCTCAGCACCAAAGTCTAATAAGTACCAGAATCATGGAAGGAACTGCCTGTCAAGTTGTGAAAGAGACTGTTACTGTGATCATGAATGGGACAGATGAGCAGTGGTCATATGGAGCCCGCCTGTGCTATAACAATTTTAAGATCACCTCAAATCACAGAATTTTAGAGATGAGAAGAACCTTGAGATCACCTAGTCCAGATAACATTCATATATTTTTGTCAAGAAAAGTTAATCTCAAGAAAAAAAAAAGCAATCATCAACAAAAATCTTAGGAACATAATGGAAACAGACAAAAGGGACTTGCTTGGTCTGGAGAGAAAAGGAGATAAGTGTCACCCTGTTTGTCCCTGGTCTTGGCAGCAGCTCTTCTACATACCTGAGTAGAACCACTGGTATTCAGCTGAGCTCAGAAATTCCTGGTTTAGTCCAACTCCTTGGAACTTACAGAAAAGGAAACTGAGGCCTAGAGGAGCTATATAACTTGCTTTCAAAAGTCAAAGATTATTGATAACAAAATTTGCCAATTTCTATACACCCTGACTCACAGTCCATGACTTTTCTACTGAACTGGACAAAAGCTAACGCTGGCCAAAGAACGCTGAATGGAAAAATGATAAGACTAGTACAGTTCTTCCTATAATAGGAGCTGGGGCTAATTATACGTTCCATCTATCCCCTCAGGCAAAACTAGATAATAAAAATTAAAACAATGGCAGAAGAGGTAAAACCAAAAGAGAATACTTCTATGCTCTGATCCTAAGTGAAACTGGGGCAAAAATCTACCAAATCCCAAGAAGAACAGAAATGAGTCAGAGGGTCTTGATAACCATTGCCTTCAAAAAGATGGGTAGAACATACACTACTAGAAAGAAAGAGAAAATCATGGTCTTGGAGGAAACAGATCTGATTCTTAGAGGAGACATTGAGAAAGAAACTAAATAAATATCATTGTTGCCAGAAAGAGAAGAGAAGAAATTGCATCCATTCAACAAAAACCTAGTATCATAAACAAGGAACATTCATTAATGAGCCTGGTGGAATCCTTGGGACTATGGCCTCGAACCGCCCTTCAGGTCTGTAACTGAACCTGTACCTGTGGCTTCTAGCCAAACAAAAGACAGGCATATGAACAACACTAGGTAGATACACTGCTTGGAAAGAACAATCATGGGAGAATAGAAGGGCTGTGTAGGCACAGGGAGAGTTAAGAGGTGGCAGGAGTGCATGGAGGGAAGAGGGAAGAGGAACTATGGGGAGGAAGTGGGAGGGGAGCTGTTGCATTGTGGTAAATTGTAGTCAATATCGTGAGACAAAGTGTGTGTGAGCTGCTGTTTGGAAAGTGAATTTGGTGTGTAAACTTTCACCCAAATCACAATTTAGAAAAAAAAAAAAAATTCAGAGAAGAAAAAAGTGCTTTATAATAGCAAAAGTACCTGAAAGATACAGTTAGGAGATCTCGTAGGAAGTAAGGCAAAAGACCAAAGAATACGAGAGAGGCGAAAAAAGATAAGTAAATGGGAAGAACCATCCTGGGAATATAACATTCAAATAATAAGGATTCTAGAAAAAGAAAACAGAAAGATGGAGAAAGGAAATCATCCATAAAATAACTAGGAAAGGCCTCCAACTGAAGGGCATGTTTTCTAGTGCAAAAGATCCCACCAAGTGCCCAACACAGCAGAAAATAAACATATACTCTAACTACTTACATGCTTATGAAAATCTGATCGCTCAAGACAAAAACTTCTAGAGAGAAAAAAAAAAGTCACATAAAAAGGATATGACATTAAAATCGCTTTAGACTACCTAAGATGAAGTATCTTCCAAGTACTGAAAAACACGATTTCCAACCTAGAAATCTATGCCAAAACAAATTATTAACATTTATAAATATAATAAAGAAACTTCAGACATGCAAAATTAGGGAAAAAAAATCTCCAATTTTTTCTCTGGAGGCTACTAGAAGAAGGGTGCTACCAAAATGAAGAAGTGGAATGAGTAAGGGAGACAAGGGATTCAGGGAAGAGGATACAGCAGAGTGACAAAGGGAATCATTAGAGTGGAGGTAAAGGGAGACCCCAGGATGATTAGTTGTATAAGAGGCTTCTTCAAGAACATGTCATTAAAAAGCTCACTGGTGTCAGCAGATGTTTTGAAAGGAGATTTAAACAACTGGCAAAGAATCTGTGCTGAATTAGGCAAGTACATAGATAACTAAGCAAATGAAAGTTTAGGAGTTGAAAAGTAAGGTTTACTACAAACTCCTGATAGTGTCAACAATAATCTCATCAAAATTAGGAAGAGCTATATTAGAAGGCTTAAGGACAGCACTGAGCATCGTTCATGTGTGTGGGTGCATGTGCACATACGTGTGTTTGTGTGTGTGTGTGTGTGTAGATACGGGTAGTGAGGTAAAATGGGAATGTACAAAATCTTCATTTTCCACAAAGTGATATTCCTCAAACTGAAAAATGAACAAATTCCAATTTAAGCATATTGATTACAAATAAGGTGGTAAATAGAAAAAGAATCACCTCAATCACTGAAAACAGTTACCTGTGTGTGTGTCGGGGGTTGGTAATAATTATTCTAACAGCAACAGCCAATGCTCATATAGTACTTAAAATATTCCAGTTGTTTTAAGTACTGGACTCATTTTATCTTCAATACAACCCTGTGGGCGAAGTATCATTATCCCCATTTTACTGATAAGGGTACTGAGGCTATCTGTATCACAAAAGAAAATACTAAGCAAGATTTGGAACCTAAGAAGTTGCCTTTAGAGATCCCACATTCACCTCACCATTTCCTGTAAAAGAAATGATGGGGAGAGGAGCTGGGTATCCTGTTTACAAACGCTGCAGGACTAGGAGACTTTAAATTATGTATAGATATAACTTTGATCTTTAAACCACTTCATCAGAAGATGAAATTGTTATCTTGCCATTTTGGGGGGTTGACAATTTGTCTTCAGTATCACAGTAAATCTGGGGATGGATGGTTTTGGCTTAAGTAGTATCACTTGCCTGCTAACCAGAAGCCTGGCGGTTCAAACCCACCAGCCACTCCTCGGAAGAAAGGTTGGGCAATCCTACTTCCGTAGTGATACTGCCTCGGAAACTCAAGGAGGGGTCACTATGAGTCGGGGCCGACTCGACGGCAAATAACAACAATAACAGTATTATGATAGAGGCCCTAAGGGATTGCCTGGGCAGGCAAAAACTCTATCTGCCCCAATCTTGGTAGCTCCAGGAGGCAACTGCTTTAAGGTGGAAAGTTCCAACCCTGGGACTGCAGGTGGCAGGGAGAAGCTGGCCAAATGTGTAGAACCAAAAGCTAAAGACATCTGGGAATACTGCCTTGCAGTCACATGTGCCAAACTGGTTCACACCTCTACAATATTTGCATTCTGTGTCAATTCATCCCCATAGATTGAACCAACACCTGTTTAAGCCTTAGAAAGTTTAAGAATTTGAAGAAACAAATTTGCATGAAAATGAAGCAAAATATGTAAGCCTCAATAAGTGTGTTTGCTTTCTATAGTTGTGTCTGAGTTTACTTATGAAAATTATCTCCACTCTATATGAAATGAGTAGATGAAGTATTCAGGGACATCCTCATTAAAAATAATAGATTTTTAATTTAACATCAAAGATGATACATTGTGATACAAATTTTTCAAAGTCAAATAACTCCTTTAGTAATTTTAAAGTGATTTTCCTGAATCTTTTGTCTATTCAAAACAGGTATATGAAAAGGAAGTACAGGATCTGAAAATTAAATTTTATAAAAAGTATTTGGAATGGATCCAAATACAGAATACCATAGTGAACTACTTTACTTGAATGACTATACAGAACTCCAAGTAAAATTAACTATTACAGCTTTGAAAATAGCAGTCTTTAGATTTATGGCTGTCAACAGAGCAGATTCAGCAAGGAAACTCATAGACCCTTCTCGTATTTCTAATAATTGCAAGAGTCAATACTCGACTATTCATCATGAACTGGACACTAATCTAATTGCTCTACAAGTATATCAGCTCTTCTGCTTTTTACAAGGAGATTTGGAGGTGGGCACTATTAATATCATCCCCATCTTATTGAGGGCTTCACGGGCATTCTACTGGGATTATAAACCTGTGTTGTCCAGCTCTGGAGTCAAGACTCTCTGCCATTGGATTATTGAGGAAGAGGTTTGCTTATTAATGTAATAACTTGAACCTTATGAGAAGAATGAAGAAAATACATGTTCAAGGCACATGTTTGCAATTCCCCCATCAAGTATCTCTTGGACTCATATATCTCTTGGACTCATATTTAAGCCATTTACCCAATTCAATTCCTTGACTCACTTTCTCAACAACTTTCAGAAACATGACAAGAATCCTCATTTGAAATCAACAGATTATTATCATAGATTGATAACAGAAGTATACACATACCCATTCCTTGTTAATTACCTAGCTGGTAGGGTTTTTGTTTTTGTTGTGGTTTCCTTTCTGGAGTATTAGAATGACATAGTCTGGAGAAGTAACGGTGGTAGAAGATCAAGATCCTTTATAAATTAGCCCACCTGGGTTCAAATCTCAGTTCTTCCAATGGCTGGCTATGAGACTACTGGACCACTCTGAGTCTTAGAGGTTAATAACAAAATTGTCTGCTTGTGAAGAAAATTAGACAGAGTGACTACACAGCATTTGCTCTCCATAAATGTTAGCACTCCGTTATGATTGGTAGTGTCTATCATCAGGATCATGAGCTCTGGTAGCGTAGTGCCTAAGGCACTTGACTGCTAACCAGAAGGCTGCCAGTTCAAACCCACTAGCCACTCCTCAGAAGGAAGGTTGGGCAATCTACTTCCATAGTGATACCACCTGGGAAACCCAAGGAGGGGTCGCTGTGAGTCAGGTCTGACTCCACAGCACATAACAACAACAACAACACAACAATCATTAGGAGCTACTTTGCTAAAGAAACAGCCCGGAAGCACAAATTATCTGTGAAATGGTTTGCCTTTGTATGGTTAAACAAGAGCTCAGAATTCAAGAGGGAAGAAAGGTAATCTTCAGAGATTCACTTTAACAAGGGAGGTCTTCATTTTCTTTATCAATTTTCTTTTTATCCCAGTCATGCTGATACAAAAAAAGACCAAAGTTAACAGAAAATGTTGCCTACATTTGTCCTCAAATTGCACTTGAATGAATTAGTTAACAAGCATAATTTTGGAAATAATGTGTGAGGAAGAGAGTACCATCCGAAATAAAATTCACTCGTAATGAGAGAAAGAAGACAAGACAAGACTGGGACACAGTAATGATTTTACAGATATCTTAATAGCTTTCATTGTCCACAGATATTCCCAGAACAATGCCTAAAACCTAGAGGCTATAGCTGAAAATTTCAAGTTGAAGACCACGGACTACGAACAAAATGATCCCACAGTACTATGATATGTGCTCCAAGATGATGAGATGGGTTTTGGAGGTAAGTAATTTTTCCAATATGAGACAGTAACAGAAAGGTTTCCCCTAGGAATGTGATCTTAAAGGACAGACTAAATCCATCATCTTAAGAAAATACTGTCTATATAAACTTTAACCTTTAAAAAGTAAAATCATTGAATCTTTACCATGTCCAGTTGCTATGCTAAGCCTTATACATAATTTTAATTATCATTTAATTCCTATAAACAGGCCTAGGAGTGAGTTACTATCCCCACTATTCTCTGATGAAGAAACTGAGAGACAGAAGTTACATAACTTGCCCAAACACTGTATCTCTCAGGTAGCAAAGTATTTCACTTAACAATCTAACACCAGAGCCAACAAGCTTAATGACAGCTAAGTTCAGACAGCTGATTTATATCTCAATCTCCTTTGGATTCCTGCATTTTCTAGCACAATGCCTCACATGTATTAAGTGTCCAGTAAAAACTTAATATTCATCCCACATGACCCATGTGAAAATGAACCCATGAGAGGATTAATACCTTAAATTATCATTAGCCATTAACCCTGCAGCAGGTTAACTTATCAGCTTAACCTAGCAGGAAGCAGGGATCTGAGCTAGGATAAAGAAAAAGAGTAATTTGATATGAGAAAGGAAGATAATGTTCATAGTTCATATTCAACTTCCCATTTAGGCACAATTATAGGATATCTTTGGTGCCAAGTCAAGAAGATGGTAATTCAGATTGGAGAAAAGAATAGTGATCTTCTCCTCTATTCACATAACTACTACAGCATCTTTCATCATGCTACAGGATAGCCTTGTCTCTTGGCTACATTTGATGACTATGGGACACCACACTTAACCATATCAGAATCCAACTCCTTTACATGATTTGGGGAATGGGGGCTACTACAGCCAAGTCTGTTCCTCTCCAGAAGATAAAGAAAGTACTATGTGTTGAATGTGTCCTCTAAAAAGATGCAATGCCATTCTACCCACTGGAACCTGTGAACGTGACCTTGTTTGGAAATAGGATCATTTAAGATGGTATCAGTTAAGTCCTGATCCACTATGAGTGACTTCCTCATAAAAAGAGAACATGCACAGAGAAAGACACAGAGGAAAGACAGCCATGTAAGATGCAAGCCAACAAATACCTGGGGTAGTGTAGTGCCTAAGGCACTTGACTGCTAACCAGAAGGCTGGCGGTTCAAACCCACCAGCCACTCCCCAGAAGGAAGGTTGGGTAATCTACTTCCGTAGTGATACTGCCTTGTAAACCCAGGGAGGGGTCGCTATGAGTCGGGTCCGACTTGACGGCACATAACAACAACAACAACAACCAGAAGCCAGAAGAGACAAAAAAACGATCTCATTCTAGAGCCTTTGGAGAGAGCATGATCCTTCCAACAACCTAAATTCAGACATCCTGCTTCCAGAACTCTGAGGGAATACATTCTGTTCTTGTAAGTCACCTACTTTATGGCATTCTGTTATGGAAGCCTTAGGAAACTAATATAGGAATATTTAAAATACAGAAGTCAAGAGGTGTTATCCTACATGTTTCTTTCTATACAACACGGTGGAATGAGCTGTCCTACAGTGAGACGAGGGGAAACAGAGCAAAACTCCTGCAGACACAGAATGTCTGGTCCTAGGTCCTAAAGCTCAAACAGATGGTCCCTTCGTGGCTTGGTGTTGCTCAGAGTCATAAATCGGCTTTCAGTTGCATACAACAAAATGGAGGCAGAAACACAGTGATACCACACTTCTGACTTCATCACTTTTTTTGCTTTCCCAAGGCATTCGAAAGTGATGTTTTACTTCATATTCCTCTTATGTTATATTTACATGTGGTTCATCTTACCACTCAAATTTAATTCTTCTTTAAGTGCAATAAAATCCAATTTTGAGGGTTTTATACACACACACACACACACACACACAAACACACATAGAGCAATTAGCCTTAGAGAAAGTGACTTTTCCAAAGTCATAGGGCTAATCAGAAGCAGACCCAGCACTAAGATGAAACGGTGTTTTTACTCATTCAATGCAATCTTCCCACGATGCCACGTTAATTTGTAAGGAATGTGTAAAGGTGAAAGAGCATAATTAAACTTTTACTCCCAGCTAAATGAATGCTTTTGACTAACCCAGCATGCTTAAAAGGCAGTAGTATCATATGACAGATTCTACAAATGAAAAGCCTGCCATAATCTATGCGACATTAAATGGGTAAAGGAAAAATCATTGCCTTCAGCTCAGACAGTGTTGCACGTTAGTTTAATTAAACACTCACATGAGTATGTGCACACACACACACCCCTAAACAATCACAAATCTAAATCTGAGATTCATTCTGCTGACAGCCAGCTGATTTGAAACAAAATGCCAAATGGCTTCTGTCAGAAATGAAAAAGAACAAAAGGGAAAAGAGACAATGTGGTTACATTTATGGAATATAAAGTATGATTTAAGCCCTCAGGTGCTGAAGCTACAAGCACCTTATTTTTTGCCTTGAAACACACGGAGGACCATTTTGATTTTCACTGAGCACATGCTGTAGGTATGGAAGCTGACTTCAGTGGGATTGCCCACTTTTATCTACCTCTGGGGTTTTGCTTCGGTCATTTTAGGATTCAAACGTTTAAAGATGGTATCAAGTTATTTCCAAAATAGTACATGCAGCTGTTATCTGGAAAAGAACTAACATTCTTGATGCAATTATTGCAAATTATTTTCTTTAAAGTATAGAAGATGGAGAGGTGCAGGTTGATAGAAGCTCTGAAATCAAGTCTAAGTTACTACCCAAAACAGCAAAGACTCTGTTTGGCCAGGCCAAAATATATATTTTTTTTTTTTTTTAAATCCATCAATAAGGCCTTAAGCAAATGCCCTAGCCCTTATTCTACACACTTTTCATTAATTCCCATCACCCCATTTTTTTTTTCCCCATTCCCTCTTCTTCAATCTACACAACATCATAGCTCAGAAAAGCCAGAGGATCATCCTAATGGTTGGAATGCTGTAACTCTTTCTTGGGTGGTTGGTAGAAAGGAGATGCTGATGAGAACTCCTTTCTTCTTTAAGGAAAATTAAACCTTACCCATGCCATCACTCCCATCCCCACAGAAAAAGGCGCTTGGCTACTACCTCCCTGTTTCATCAACTCCCTTTCTTCCTGTCTCAAGCATAAAAGTAATTACAGGCCCAGCAATAAATATCATATTTTTTACCTTGACAGAAAGCAGGAATGATACAAGGGTTTAATGGTATTATTTATTATCCATGGTGTGCACATTATTTTCTGCCACTTTGGAGCTTTGTTGTTCATTTTCTTACATGCAGTTATTTTCATATTAGCTCAACCCTAAAGGTTCCTACTGAATTTGAGTGTTTTTAGAAAACATGCCATTTTCCATGCCTTGGAGTTCCATACAAAGATCTTAAAACACCCTTATGAACATGTGTAATATTATTTATCTCTTAGAAATGAAGAAAATAAAATGCAGATGGATGATATATGTCCTGAGTTTCCACTGATTCTCTGGGGCTAGATGTCCGCTCCTTTACCCTGGATTTTGGTCTTAAGTTACTTGTCAGCATAACTGGGGTGACACTGCTTGGTGTTGCAAGTAAGGAAACTTGACTAAAGTGAAGTACAGTTCCCTTATAATTTTTTCCCCATATTTCTTCCTAAAATACATTTTTAAAAGTACTAAAGAATAATAACTATCAGGGGCAAGGTTTATTTTCCTAAGCTTTAGGCAGATACCAAATCAGGGAATGAGAAGAATTTTAAAAGTGCATGGGCGAAGCCTCTTAACCAATAGACTACTTGAAGTTAAATAGTTTGGGAATTGCATCTCATTGTCCTCCATCAACAGATAGAAAACCTTTCTTTTTGGTTCTCTGAGGCAAGAAAGCATCATGATATATGGGGAAGAACTAGGTGGAGCTTCAGAGACCTGGGTTCTTCTCCTGGGTCTGTCTCTATCCAGCTATGTAATCTTAGAGAATTAACTTCACTTCTCTGGCCCCCCAATCTTCACCTGCAGTCTTCTGCAGCTCTCCACAAATGATGGTTCAGAATGGAAGTGGGGGCCTCCTGCAGATGCAAGGGCAGGTGGCATCACAGCCCCCAGTGAAATCAGTAGGTGACAGAAGTGTCTGCTTTCATCACCATACCAAGTGCACCCACCCTATGCCAAGAGTCCACACAACCTGCTGCTAAAAATTATGACTTTCCCAAGCTTTAAGCCTTCAGCAGATGCCTCTGGCAGGCTTGAAATCAGCAAATGAGAGTTGGAGAAAGCAAAGAGAAAGCATGAAAACTTGGTTAATTTTGAATCCTGGGTCTTTCCCTTTATCTCTTTCTTAATGAGTCTTACAAATCCCCTAACCTCTCTACCACCAAAGCCAGTCTCCTTCTCCTCCCACCTCCCTTCCACCTTTGGACCAGTGTGGTAATATGAGTTGCTTTACTTCATCTCTAATAAGCCTATTAAAATTTAAGTACAGAAAGTTGAAGTGATTTTCTTCTACTTTAACTGTCCATCTAGCTTAAGGCTAGGCTGCAGCTGTCACTGCTCCTGAAGATTCAGTGAAATTAATCCTAAGAGATATTGGGGATACTATAAAATTTGAAGCAGTGTTATATCTCTTGATTCACAATAATAATAATAATGTGGCCTGTAAGCTGAGTTCAGGATCACTGATGAACCTAAGTGACATATCCAAAGAGAGTGGTGGAAGGAATCTCAGTGGCCCCTCCACTCTCACAATTTCAAGGCTAATTAGAGGGATTGAGACTCTGGCTAGAAAGAATCTACTGAGGAATGAAAAAAGCTCTGGAGAAAGATGAGTGAAACAACTTTGAGTTAGACATAGAAGAAGGCAATTTCTTATTGGAGATGCCAAAAACCAGTGCCATCAAGTTGAACCCAACTTATGGCAACCCCATATATGTCACAGTAGAACTTTACTTCATAGGGTTCTCAAGGATTGATTTTTTTCAGAAATAGATCACAGGGCCTTCTTCCAAGTCTCCTCCCCATGGACTCATACCTCCAATTTTTTGATTAGCAGCTGAGTGTGTTAACTGTTTGTACCACCCAAGGACTCTCAGGAGATGCCAATGACATGTTGGATCTTAAACTGACTTCAGAAGATACCATGGTTACTAACTAGTCAAATGTTTATAATTGTAGAATTCTAACTAGAGAAGGGACATGGATGTCTACTTTGTCTTGCTTTTCTTCTAGATGTTGACCATGTGAGATCTGTGAATGGTTGGAACTTCTGACAACCACACACTTAGAAACAGGAGCCAAAAATCCATATGTCCGGACTGTTAGCTCAGTATCCTTTTCACCAAATCATATGCTCCTAATCTCAAAGCATAAATCAGCTTCTAAAAACAAATGGAACATCTAGGACAGTTCAAAGAACAGGTGACTTTGAAAACAAGCTTGATGTTTTTCCAAATTTTATTTGCTAATAATTTCTTGCAAAATTTTTAGATTTTATTTTTTCTTTGCCAAATGACAGCTTTTGGCTTGGATTTTTAAGCTTTCTTCATGTATGTAGGTAAGGCCTTACTCCCCTCCCTTTGGAAGATAGGGTCTGTTGGTTGAAGTGAATGACTAATGCACAAAAGAGTGTTTTCTTGTTGTTTTTCTTCTCTGATAACAGTTTATAGCACAGTAGCTTTCACCTCTAGGCTACCTCCTTCTTACATATATCCAGAACTTGTCAAATGTTGTCACCAACTAAAAGGTTTCTAGTGGCCTCTAATGACTGGCTATGAACCTGGGCCAAGAAAATTGAGACCATTTACATGATGGTTAATGTCAAATCATCAAGAAGACCTTCATTCTTAGAGTAAATACAGTGATCCATGAAAATGACCCACTCTTGTGGGGGCAATGATATCTAAAGCTAGATGTAGAATTCGATATCACGATTCTCTTTTTCAAAGCATCTACCCAAATCCAATGAACAGTAAGAGTAAAAGTGAAATTCAAAAATCCCCAGAGATCTTGCATGTGAGACCAATCTAGGGTGGTTTGGGACATTTTAAGAGGTTGTGTAACATGCTATATGATGACTTTTTCTGCAGAGGAATACAGAAAATACAGATTTTCCAATAATTCCACCCCACCCCCACTATCCCCATACACTATTGTGGATAAACAGCCAAAATTTGGGTCCCTGGAGCCTAGGTTGTGGGCTAACACATACACAGCCATACTACCTATATTTTTGGATTTATGGTCTTGCCAACAATCTCTTTTACTCCATGTAAAAGTATCACTCTATTAGCCCTACCAGAGATTCTAACTACTATTTATTCCTTTGTCTTAAGGCCCTACATGATCCTTTAAAACAAAAATATATTGGAAGAGGAGTAAAACAGATTCCAGAAGACTGGGTACATTTTTTTATGTTAATCGTGTGTTATTCATTTTGGTATCTCTTGTGGATGGAATTGTGTCCTCCAAACTATACGTTGAAGTCTTGATCCCTGGCACTTCTGAATCTGACTTTATTAGGAAATAGGGTCTCTGCAGATGTAATCAAGTTAAAATGAGCTCAAACTGGATTAGGGTGGGCTCTCATCCAATAACTGGTGTCCTTAAAATGAGAAAGATATCTGAAAACACTAAGGAAACATAGGGATAAAGACCACATAAAGGTGGACAGAAAGACTGCAATTACGCTGCCACGAAGCAAGGATCACCAGCAATCACCGGAAGTGAGAAGCAAGGAAAGACTCTTTCCTTGATCTTTCCAGAAACCAAAACCCTGCCAAAACTTTTGTTTTGGATTTCTAGTCTCCAGAATAGGAGTTCTGGTGGCATAGTGCCTAAAGCATCTGACCGCTAACCAGAAGACTGGTGGTTCAAATTCATCAGCCACTCCTCAAAAGGAAGACTGGGCAATCTACTTCCATAGAGAAACCACTTCAGAAACCCAAGGAGGGGTCACTATGAGTTGGAATTGACTTGATGGCAGTGACTTTGTTTGTTTTTCAGTCTCCAGAACAAGGACTTCTGGTGGCATAGTTCCTAAGGCATCTGACTGCTAACCAGAAGGTTGGCAATTCAAACCTACCAGCCACTCCACAGAAGGAAGACTGGGTAATCTACTTCCATAAGGACTGACCTCCTCAGAAACCCAATGGGGGTCACTATGAGTCTAATTCATCTTGATGGCAGTGAGTTTGGTTTTGGTCTTTTTAGTCTCCAGAGGTGTGAGATAATAGATATCTGTTGTTTAAACCCACCCAGATTGTGTTAATTTGCTACAGGAGCTTTAGGAAAGTCACACAATATCCCATGGCAACTAGCAGAAAGTGGGTGCTCAGTAATTGTTAGTGAAATAAAAGGTAGGGACAAGTCTACTCCAACAATAACAGTGAATATTACTTCATTCGTTATCTTTGTTCAGCCAAGCAAAGCCTGAAAGTAAAGCAGTAAAGACTAATCATGTTTTGATGGGGTAAAAGAGTGGAGGGGATAGACCCCCCTCTCCTGGAAGAGAAGTGAACTAAGTACAGACGGTGGATGTGAACAGAAGGGGAAAACGCATTAGTAGTGTGAAGACACTGGGCCCCAAGACTAAGGGTTGTGGGGAGAGTGGGACATCAGATGGCTTTAACCATGAATCACAAAAAGTATTTCATCGTACATTTGACTTATTTCACCATCCTGTGAACAACTAAAAGGAGCTCACATTGCACGGTGGTTAAATCACTTGGTTGCCAACCAAAAGGTTGGTGGTTCAAAACCATCAGTCACTCCATGGGAGAAAGAGGAGGCAGTTGAATTCCTTAAAGATTGACAGCCTTGGAAATCCTATGGGGCAGTTCTACTCTGTCAGTTGCTATGAGTTGTTATTGACTTGATAGCAGTGGGTGGATGATTACTACCTGTATTAAAAAAAAAAAAAGAAAGAAAGAAACTCGCTTAAAAACACTTCTTTCTTTTAAACAATTTGATCTGTGCAGGGTAGTATGAAGTGAAGAAATGCTGTGGATGAAAATCTAGTTAATAAGGACTTGGGACACTTTGCACAATCTCACTTAAGGGTTCGGCAGGACCATACCAACCAAACAGAGAAACCAGAGGAGACCTTGACCACCCTCCCCGCAGCCTCACAGAGCAATTAGGTGATTCTTCAGAATGAAAACTGACTTCATTGTTGCAGATTTCTCTTCATAGCTCTGCCCTCCAAGACAGAATTGAGTCCATTACCATATAAGAGAAACAATAATGAAAATTCAAGGTTCAGCAAGGTCATACAAAGAATTCCAAAGCCTGTGAGAATGCCCATTTTTCATTAGTCCTTTCCATGATTAAAAAAGGCTCTCTAAAGCTCATCTGATTGCCCAACACAGCAGTACCTGTGAGAAGAAGATGCATTTTTGGTCATTATCCTGATAGATATTTACCACATGTGCACTTCTTTTCAGCGCCATCTAATTTCTTTTTCTCTTGAAGAACTTTGGACTTAGAGATATATTTCAAGTTCACACCACAACCTAGAGCTAGGTGCTGCTGAAGTGAATTTCTACAATAGAATAACTTCTATTGTTGTTGTTGTTGTTGATTTTTACCTAGGTAGATAGAATGCAATCTTTCACAGATGATTTGTTTAGTCTAATCAAAATTCTGAATGTAAATGATAACCCTCAATAACAGACACACACTGAGGAAAATGATCTAAGTGGGTTACCTTTCACATATCAAAGAAATCAGGCAGCTGAAGGAGCTGACATTCTATTTTCAGAGTATAAATAGTTATTCTAGTAGAATCCAAGTAACCTGGTGCCCCAGAAAAAGACCAATGATTGTCTCAGTATTTGGAGGTCAGGATTAAGTAGAAATTCTTCTTCTTAAGTGTCCTATGGTAGATTCTGTCTATTGGTTATGATAAGTGGACAGTTCTTTAACCTTTAGTGTGTTTGTGACAATAAATTTGATTTGAAGGTTGGAGCCCCTGCCCTCCAGTTGCTCAGCTTCTAATTTTAGAGAAAATAAGTGTGATAAAAAGATCAAAAGACAATTCATAGCTTTATATTGTTTTAAAGCTGCCAGAGAATATATTTTGTCTTCTGTTGGAGAATGTTTATGTCTTGCATTGAGATTTAGCAAACACAAAGGGACATTAGTACTGAAAATCACTGAGGTTCTTAACTTCAGTATCTGTTTGTTGAGCCCTTGGAAACCCATCAAATGAAATTTCTATCCTGCAATTCTGCTCCAGCCTCTGGAGACATTACTGTGGAGTCAATGCCCTGATCCCATGCCATACTGACTATGTTCAAAGATTAATGTAAGACAAGTTGAAAAACTCGATTATTGGACAAAACTTGGAATTCTATCAGGTACATGCTAAGTCTTACAGGGAAAAAGTACTCACAATTATACTTATTCTTTAAATCCTCTGGAACATAATTCCTGCCAAGGGGAGACGAGTTGTAGTCCTCCTGGAAACCCTCTACTTTCATAAGCATTTTCAATTACTCACAGTAAACCTACATATAACTGAGATGGGATGGCAGGAGGAAAATCAGGACCACTTCTAACACGGCTAGAGCATCAACTCTCTGAGTGGATCTCCCTCCTATAGACATTTTGATAATCGACTTCCAGTACTTTATATGTGTTCCTTCATCTTTTTTGGCTCTTCCACAATCAAACACACATTTGAGGGACTGGGACAGACACAATATGTGATAGTAACCAAACTCCATTTCTTTTTCCTTCTGAGCACATATCCAGACTGTATTTCTCAAGCCCGTCTGCAATTGACTGGGGCCATGTGACTGAATTCTGTCTAATGAAGATGAGTGAATATGATATGTACCACATCTAAGTCTTTTCAAAGAAGAATCTCCTATATGATCCTCTAGCTGTTTGTGGCAGTTCAGTTTGTGTATCAACTTGGCTGGGCCTGGTTGAGTGGCTAGGCAGCTGGATGTAGTATTCCCCATGATAAGACTGCTAATAAACTCCATGGTGGAATCTACTGTGAGCAGCTGAATAGTGCCCTTGGGTATGTGGTCTGCTTCCCATATATAAAATACAGCTTTGGGAGTGGTCTCTAGCTATTGGCATGCTTGGACCTTGCATGTGGCCATGTTGTTGTTCAGCAGCCTGCCATGCTCTGCCGACCTTGGGACTTACAATGGACTTGAATTAATGGCCTGCCATGTGATTTGGTAAAATTGGGACTGTGCCTTTTTACTTGTCAACCTTGGGCTTGGCAGCCTCAGCAGCCAGCAACTGAGTGAAGAAAAGCCTCTAGCTTTAGTGGGCTGGGAGCAGGAGGCAGAGCTGGACCCCAAGGTCGAGTGGCTTTCACTCAGCCCCTAGAGCCTGGCACTTTGAATTTTGACTTAAAGCCTCCAGATTGTAAGCAAATAAACTACTATTTGTTAAGGTCACCCATTTGTAGTATATTTTTGTCAGAGCAGCACTAGGTAACCAGAACACTGTTCCTTCTTCTTGCATCTGTCCATTGGAGGCAGGGGACCTGATGGAAAACTCTAAGACCCTAGCTTTGCAAGGCCCCTAGATGAAGGTGTCCAGGTCTCGGAATTACTACATGGAGCAGAGAGAGACACCCCTTGTCTCTCTCTCACATTCACTCGCGTAATGCCTACACTGGCAGAAATAAGAGCAATGAAAAACCTGTGTTGCATTAATTGAGCCATGGAGAGTTTGTTTGTTAGAGTAATTACCATACATAATTAATACACTGACCTAAGTCAGATGAGTATCCAATTAAAGCTAAAGTTTTACCACTTTTGTCAAGCCTAATTATTTCATTAATTATCGGTGAATACTTACGGGACTTTGACGTTACAGGACTTATTCTTATCACCAGTGTGAGTATTCAACCTTCCAATTTATTGTTATAAAATAAATATGTCTGAATATTCAAATAAGTGAATAAATACCTCAATATTCAAAAAAGGTTATGTTGTCTAAACTAAACCAAAATCCAAACCACTTGCTGTTGAGTCAACTCTAACTTTTGTCAAGCCCAATGTTAGCTAATTGGAACAACACTAGAAATAATTAAAAAGTGTCTTCCAGAGTTCTGATAAGATGGTGGAATAGGCAGAAAGACTGCAGAGACCCTCTTCAACAAAGAAAAGGGGAACCGATTAACACAGACACCGAAGATATTCCTGAGCCCCTGAGCCTTGAGGGGAAGGATATAGAAGTGGACTAAACTCCAACTAGCAGAAGAATTTGCATGAAAACACCAAAAAAGGAAACATACAGAGCTGTGGTCTGGCAGTGATCCTGACCGCACAGACAGCTTGGATATTGCTAAGTGGTGGTAGGACGTAAGAATTAACCTAAAAATCAGGCCTACTAGCCAGGGACTACAGAGAGGACTGCTCTGGTGGCTGGGGAATAAAAGGGGAAGCAGCAAAGAGGAAGGTGGGCTGAGTTGTGAACTTTTGTCTATATGGAGGGCACAACCATTTTGAATGTTTACAAGCAGCTTGATCATTTTGGATATTTAAAACAACAGCATTCTCCTAGATTCCAGGGACTTAAGAACAGGCTCCACTTCCCAGAAACCCCAAGGACATTCCGAACCCGGATGACTAGAAAGGTGCAACATTCCCCTTGTTATTCTTATACCCCACAACCTCTTGGTGAACCGAGGTACAACCATCCCTCACTCCCACACACTTTCTGGGCTGGCAGGAATTCCATCCCATCCTGTGTGCTCTGACGGAGACTGGGTGCCCCGCTCTGCCCTGCCCCAATTTTTCTTTTTCTTATTCTGTTTTTTAGTTTGTTTGTTTTAGTCTGTTTTAAAACTACTTTATCATTATTACTTTTGTCCTTTTTACTATTATTCTTTATTTTTCCCCTCCAAGGTTCTAGTTTTCAGCTTTTTTTTTTTTTTTTCTATTCCTGGTTTTAATTTTTTTTCATTCTCATGTTTAACCCTGTTCCTTGTTTTTCTTTTTGCATTTTTCCCATTTCTTTCTTCATTATTCTCCTTCTCTACCTTTTT
>NW_006921616.1:18742357-18786462 GCF_000298275.1 Orycteropus afer afer
AAATCCATTAAATGGGGAAGAGAATGTTTGTTTAATAAATAGTGCTGGCAAAACTGAAGATCCACTTGCATAAAAATGAAACAAGATCTGTACCTCACACCATACACAAAAACGAACTCCAGATGGATCAAAGACTTAAATGTGAAACCTAAAACTATAAAGTTCCTCAAGGAAAAACTATGGGCAAATTTAAGGGCCCTAATATATGGCATAAATAGACTATCAAGCATAACTCAAAATGCACAAACAGAAGAAGAGAAACTAGATGAATGAGATCCTCTAAAAATTTAATTTTTATGTGCTTCCAAAGATTTCTCCAAAAGAGTGAAAAGAGAACCTAAAGATTTGGAAAAAATATTTGGCAATGACATATCTGACAAGGGACTATTCTGAATTTATAGAAAACTCCAACACCTCAACAACAAAAAGACAAATAATCCAATTAAAAAAAGGGCAAAAAACATGAATAGACACTTCACCGAGGAGAATATTCAGGTGGCCAACAAACATATGAAGAAATCCTCACGATCATTAGCCATTAGAGAGATGCAAATCAAAACAACTATGAGGTACCATCTTGCTGCAGCACTAGTAGCAAAGTTCAATAAGACAGAAAATAACAAATGCTGATGAGGTTGTGGAGAGATTGGGACTCTCATACACTGCTGGTGGGACTGTAAAATGGTGCAATCATTGTGGAAAGCAGTATGGCAATTCCTTCAAAAGTTGGAATTAGAAATACCATTTGATCCAGCCATTCCATTACTAGGTATATACCCTAAAGAAGTGAGAGCCATGACAAGAACAGACATATGCACACCCATGTTCATCGCACCACTATTTACAATAGCCAAAAGATGGAAACAACCTAGGTGTCCATCAGCTGAGGAATGGATAACCAAACTATGGTAAATATACACAATGGAATACTATGCAACCCCAAAGAATAATGTAGAATCTGCAAAATACCGCATAACGTGAATGAACTTGGAGGACATTATGCTGGGTGAAATAAGTCAATCACAGAAGGACAAATATTGTATTAGTCCATTACTGTAAAAGTCAAGAGAATGTTTATATGTGGAAGGAAACTATCTTTATTGGTTACCATGAATGGGAGGGGAGGGGAGAGAACACTGTTAGGTAGGTAGAGACAAGTAATAATTTGGGTGAAGAGAAGGGCAATGTGCCAAATGTGAGTGATAGACATTGTGGCATTGAGGAAGAGGAAGGCATAGAGAGGTATATGGGAAGTATAGACAACTAAGGTGCATCCTTTTGCACATACAGTACTGCATTGTCAGTGAAGGCAAACATGGATATGTGAGTGGATAGATGGGTGGACAGGCTGAACTAGTAGGTATGTCTATGAAGCAGGGAATGTACCCAAGAACATGTATAGGGATGGCAGACAATGGTCCTGTAAGTTTATGTCTATGATCTGAATTCCCAGGTGTATAGTAGAGCTGACAAGGGGCAATGTTATAGTCACTGCATGGTCACAGCCAGCTACCCAGAGGGACTGAGTAATTGAACCTGTGGGCTCGGGACCATAGTCAAAGGGGACATCAAGCTCAATTGGCATAACATACTACACAAAACATTGTTCTACCTCCTACTTTGGCAAGTAGTGACTGGGATCTTAAAAGCTTGCAAGCAGCCATCTAGATATAACGATGGGTCTCTCCTTGCCCAGAGCAAAGAAGAATGAAGAAAACCAAATATTCATGGAAACAATTAGTCCTTGCGGGTGGTACACCATGCAATCCACAGCCTATACGACTGTGAGACCAGAAGAACTAGATGGTGCTCGGTTACCACTGTCAACCACTTACTTGGAGGGGGGATCTATGTTGGAGATCCTGGATAGAGAGGGAGAACAATGTGGAACAAAACTCAAAATCATTTGGGGAGAAAGAAAAAAGGGGACCAGGTTTGCTAGTCTGATAGAGCCTGTTGGAACCACTGAGACTATAGCCCCTAGCTGCCTTTCAGGTCTGGAATTGAACCCACACCTTTGGCTTCCAGCTAAACAAAAGACAGGCATATGTGTTGAACATTTGCCTGACGTAAATACACTCCCTGGAGAGAAAAATCATGGGAGAAAGAAGGGCTGTTTATGCACAGGAAGACCGCTCGGGGCAGGAATGCATGGAAGGATGGACACAGGGAAGAGGTAATGGGAGGAAGTGGGAGGAGAGCTGTTGCATTGTAGTAAATTGTAGTCAACGTCATGAGACAAAGTGTGTGTGAACTGCTGTATGGAAAGTGAATTTGCTCTGTAAATTTTCACCCAAATCACAATTAAAAAAAAAAAAAAAAAAAAAGTGTCTTCCAGGTGATGAACAAGAATCTCAATCAACATGCACTAGGTACCTTCCTGTTATCAGCATACAAAAATGTGGGTTCTCAAAAGTTAGACATAACAAAGTTATGAAATAAGAAGAGGGGCAGTTACACAAGCAAATACTTGTAAAATTAGATCTGAAAGGAAAGTTTAATGTAGAAACATCGATGAGATTGGAAAAAGATATGCAGAATGCAGTCATGGAAGAACAGGACAATTAGAAGGCCGTTACTGGTCTCTGGAGGGTTCGCTCAATCCACTTCAACTACTGTTTAAATCTCTTGGCTCTTTACCATGACAGTGGTTGGTTGGGGCAGTCATTTTGAATCTGTTTTAGTAATGCATATATTTACTTTGCTAAGCATATTAACTATTAATAAGCCTACAAATTAGCCATTAAGAAAACCAAAGAAATTACTGAGAAACAAATGCTACTATTAACTTGAAGTTTTGCTTGGAGGCATGGGATAGGGTTGGCCAATAACATTGATTTCAGAAACTAATAAGAATTAAATGTTTCCAAAGGCCCAGACATAATTATCCAGGAATTTGAAAGACTCACTTGAGATATATTCCACCTTCATCCTTGTCTCTGCTCCTCACTGTCCTCCACTAATATCAGCTCTTTTTGAGGAACAATTTTTACGGTAGCTACATCATCTCAATTGCGCATATGAATTCTAAGTTCATGTGGTAAAGTGTTCCTGGGCTGTATTTTCTGCCTGCCTCTTTTACAGCATTTCTTGTTTCATCCTGTCATCATTTGATTGTTTCATTTTTTATTTGTATGTCTGGCTTCTCCACTAGACTGTAAGCTAATCAAAGGAAGAGATTTTGCCTCACTCAAAATCTGGCACATATTTGGGGTTCAAAAATCATTGTTGCATGAATATACATAACTATATTTCTTCATTGATTTGTGATGAATATGCAAGTATATAAAATTATCATCAAAGCAATAAAGCAAATTACTCAGACACCTCTGTGTTCTTAAAACACTCCTACATCAAGCATCCGGGGTGCTCCAGACATGAACTCATGCTCAGGCCGTCTAGGTTTCAAATCCTAACTCTGGCATTTAAATCAGTACCAGTTGTCAGTCGACCCCATATGTTTCAGAGTAAAATTGTGTTCCATAGGGTTTTCAATGTCTGATTTTTTTTTTTTTTTTTTTTTGAAGTAGACCACCAGCCCTTTCTTTGAGGTGTCTCTGGGTGGACCTTTTGACCTACTCTTTCCACTACCCAATGACTCCTTGTGTAATCTTAGGCAAGTTACGCATGGTTTCTAAGCCTCTCTCTTCTCACCTTCAAAATGAAGATAATAAAAGCAACTTACAACAGTCATTGTAACAAATTTATATAAAGTGCTTAGCTAAGTGTTATAGTGTAAGCATCCCATAAATATTGGTTATGTTTTCTTTTCATTGTGGAAACTCACAAGGATCACTAGTATGTGTGCCACTTTGAAACCCATAGGAGACTAAATGTCATCTCATTTCAGCCTACATGATGGTGATGAAAAGTCATCACTGCATTCCATTATTTCAAGGGAATATTAGCCGATAGTGCTTTTACAGACAAGATAAAAACTTTGAGCTCACTCAAGGTCAGCAAATCCTTTGAGAGACAAAAAGTGTTGTCTCAGTATATACGAGGCAGAATTGGGCTCGAACCAATGAATCTTAACCTGTCCCCTGAAACATCCTCCTCAACAAATATCCCCCAAAGTATTCTCCTCCCCCAATCTAAGAGGTGAAATGGCAAGCAGAGGGTTCCCCCACCATAAGGCTAAATGTGCTCCAAAGCTTCCTGTGTTGAAATTTTATGTGAATTTTCATTCTATTTCATAATAGTCCATGGTTGATTTAACTCAAAAGTACTATGGTTATTAGGAAATGCCATTATTTTTATATTAGATCAACTGTGGATGTATTATGCAGTGTCCTCTTGGCCCCCTACTTCATGTCCCTATTTAAGGGGCATGGAACTAGGCCAGAGGAAAGGTATGTAAAGCAGTTTTGTTCTATTAAGGGCTTGGTGCTGAGAGGCAGACCTCCAGCCAGCCATGCACCTAGCTTCTGAAAAGCTGTTTTTATTGACTCCAACTATGAAACCACCAGAATATCAAATAGTACGAAAAGACAGTTCAATTATTATTGTGGGTAATGCAATTTGTCAACCGACATTGAACTAATTTTTATCACAATCCAGCTCAACTGGGCTTGAAGAGGTGAGCACGTTTTATCATTTGTAAAATGGGCAGAATCATAGTTGTTTTCCATATTCACCCAAGAATTGAAAGCAATACTGCTCCTTCTTCAAGTAACAAGGAAAGTCAGGGAGCGCAATATAAATTGGTGGGTATGGGGCAATTCTTACTATTGTGACCAATCTCATGGGGACAGACCCCAGGAGAGACATTTTTGGTATGAACTAAACAAATAACATTAAAAGACATACACAATGCCTTGAACAACTGTGCTGGTGACTTAAAAGGGTGAAGCCAGTGGCCTAATCTTGAATAGAACCACTTCAAACAAAAGGCCTTCAACAGATGCCCCTTTGTGGGGAGAAGGGGTCATTGTGATGCTCAAGGCCCTAAGGGCATCTCCACAAAACTTGAGGCATCTGAATGACATGAGGTGGCTATTGTGCTTGGAATGACTGTGAGACTCAGGAAATAAAGGGCCAAGGAGAACAAGAGAGAGGAAAGGTTGGGGTGACTTGCCATGAAAATATACCTGGAGAGGAATATACCTCGAGGGGAAATTGACTGATCAAGGGAAGCAGAGAGAGAAAAAAAAAAAAAAAAAAAAATCAGAAACAGATGTCTATTCCTTGGTGGAGAGTTAATGTATACCTGTTCCCCCAATTTTGGGAAAATGACCTGCCACCAACAACTTTTGGAAAATGCATTGCCTCTCCAAGGCAGACTAATTCTAAATATTTAGCAATACCTACTGGACAGGTGAGGGTCCCTCTGCTTTGTAAGCTAAAATTACCAACAGTTTAGCAAAGTATACGAACCAGGATGATGAACTTATTCTAGTTTGCCTGGCAAAGTCCTGGTATTAGCCATGAAAGTTCTGAGTTCCAGGAAAGCCCTCAGTCTTTGGCAAATTGAGATGTTTAGGCACACTAGTCCCAAATAGCAGTGCCTTGCTGTTGAATTAACAGGCAAACCAGAGCTAAAGCTTTTATAAAATTCACAAATTTCTATTTTCTCAGCTGCAGTGATTAAGGCCGAAGCAATCCCAATGACATGATCTTATTCAATCAGAGGTAGTTCAAAAATGTCAGCTGGGCACAGAGAGGTTTTCCATTGCTCCAGGAAAGAGCCATTTCACAGAACAAACTTAAGTTCAGGAAATAAAATTTCCATGGAGAGAGGGGAAAAAAAAAAAAAAAAAAAAACAAGCAGTACTAGTTGCCTGAGGAAAGTCTGCCTCTGGTTTCTCACCATCTATTCTTTCACATTCAAGTTCAAAGTGATGTTTTGTGTTCAAAGATTTAGAACTGCCAGTTCAGATCTGAGCACCTGCTGATGCTGGGAAATCTGCATTTTCACCTGTTGAATGTGTAAAGTAGATAATTGCAAATTTAAAAAAAAAAAAAATCCTTTGTGCATGTCAGTTCCCATTTTCAGTGCAGACCTGATGGGTAGCTCACCAGTAGTTAACTCCCAATGAATAACCCAAAACAAACGCACTGCCCTTGAGTCAATTCTGACTCATAGGAATCTTATAAGACAAAGTAAAACAGCCCACATAGGCTTCCTAAGGCTGTAAATCTTTATGAAATCAGACTGCTACATTGTTCTCTCACAGAGCAGCAGGCAAGTTTGTACCACTGACCTTCTGGTTAGCAGCCATGCACTTTAACTATTGCACCACCAGAGCTCCCTCCCAATGAATAAAACAAAACAAAACTCACAGTCATTGAGTCGATAATGACTCATAGTGACCCTCATTGAGTTTCTGGGGCAGTAAATCTTTAAGGAAGTAGATTGCCCCATCTTCCTTTGGCAGAGCAGCTGGTGGGTTTGAACCACCAAACTTCTATAGTTAGGAGTCAAATGCCTTAGGCACTCCACCACTAGAGCTCCTTCCCAATGAATTAATTCTATAAAATATGCTTACTTCTATAAAATCCAGCTCTTCACATAGTGAGCTCAGTTACAACTCTTCTATTAAAATTGATCTGCTGACATCTGAATATCTTAAGCACCCAGGGGACTAAACCACACACTTTAGATCCTAAGCTCTGATGTTTGGGTGTTATGATTCCATGCCCAACTACATGGCTTTTGATAAATTACTCTACCTACCTGTGCTTTCATCTTCCCATTCCAAAGGAGTGTATATATATATATATATAAAGTGCCTCCCTACCTGGGAGCAATTCAATGAACATATACTGAGAACATTCTGTTTGAAGAAAAGAAACCTAAGAATTTTAGGAGAATATAAAATAAATGGAAAGTCTTTGCATTCCACAGACAAATAATACAGGAAAGTAAAGCAGGCTTTACTGTAAACCCACGCACAGAAAATAGATAAAGATAAAACCGAATTATAAGTGAAATGCTAATTAAAGTCACAGGTGCTGAAGAGGTCTCACTATTTAAGCCTGATTGGTCTATTTATAAGGCAAGCTATAAATACTACAAGAAGCTCTGGTGGCGTAGTCATGAGGCACTAGACTACCAACCAGAAAGTCAGCAGTTCAAACCCACCAGCTGCTCCACGGAAGGAAGACAAGGTGATCTACTTCCGTAAACATTTACAGCTTCGGAAACCAAAATGGGGGTCACTATAAACAGTGGTAAAAAAATGTTCCAAAGGTTTTGGATGGCCCATATTTATATCAATTCAAAAAATTCAGTTATAACTTTCAGTCATGTACTTACAAGCATACGATATCTACCACCTGGTCTACACTGGAAGTTTAACATAGAAAGGCTGACTCTTGCCTCTTGCTTGCATTATATCCTCTAGTGCAGTGCCTGGCACAGGGTGTGCATTGAACAGTTACTATTAGAACTAATCAAAATGTAACTATTCACTTTCCATGAACTTTCTCCCATTTATGACTTCCATAATAGTAATAGGGAGCTGTGGTGATGCAATGGTTAAGTGCTTGACTGCAAACTGAAAGGCTGACAGTTCAAACCCACCAGGGGCTCCACAGAAGAAAATACCTGGTGATCTGCTGGTATAAAGGTTACAGCCTAAGAAACCACAGGGAGCTGTTCTAATCTGTCCTATAACCTATTAACAACCTGAAATACACAGACAACACAACTTTGCTTGCTGAAAGTGAGGATGACTTGGAGCACTTACTGATGAAGATTAAAGACTACATTCTGCAGTATGGATTACACCTCAATATGAAGAAAACAAAAATCCTCACAACTGGACCAACAAGCAGAATCATGATAGATGGAGAAAATACTGAAGTTGTCAAAGATTTCATATCACTTGGTTCTATAATCAACACCAATGGAAGCAGCAGTCAAGACATCAAAAGATGTATTGCATTGGGCAAATTTGTTGCCAAATACCTCTTTTAAGTGCTGAATAACAAAGATATCTCCTTGAAGACTAAGATGTGTATAACCCAACCCAAGGTATTTTCAATTGTCTCATATGCATGAAAGAGCTGGAAAATGAATAAGGAAGACCGAAGAAGAGTTGATGTTTTTGAGTTGTGATGTTGGTAAGGAATGCTGAAAGTACCATGGACTGCTAAAAGAACTAACAAATCTGTCCTGGAAGAAGTGCAGCCGGAATGCTCCTTGGAAGTGAGAGTGGCCAGACTTCATCTCACCTACTTTGGTCATGTTGTCAGAAGGGGCCATTCTCTAGAGAAGGATATCATGCTTGGTAAAGTGGAAGGTCAACATAGGAGGGGAAGGTCCTCAACAAGATTGATTGACATGGTGGCGGCAGTGATGGGCTCAGGGATAGTAGGAATAGTGAGGCTGGCACAGGACTGGGCACTGTTTCATTCTATTGTACATAAGGTCGCTATGAGTCAAAGACAACTTGACGGCATGTAGCAACAACAAACAACAATAATTGTGCTAAATCATTATATATCTCATGAGATTCTTAAAATAATCCATTAATTTCTATACTATTCCCATTAAATAAATGAAGATGCTGTAGCACTGAGAAGTTAAGTAACTTGCCTAGAGTTGCAGCTGGTAACCAAGTTGAGACGTGAAGTTTATCTGATTCCAAACCATAGCCATACCCTTGATTATTATACATGATTCTCTTTCAAATATCCATACTTTCAGTTTAACATACACTGCCAAGATATGGCATATATAAGATATAAATTCCCATCTACCAACTGGATAGACCCCTTAGATCTTGTAGAAAGATACCTCTATTTAAGACTACAGTGCTTACGAACAAAGAATTTGAGTTCAAATTCCCACTTTTGTTATATATAAGGTTGCCATGAATCAGAGCCAACTGGATAGCAACTATCAATAACAACAACAGGATCCTGGTAGGAGTATCACTACTGAGATCGGAGACTTTGGGCCAGTTGGTTAACTTTTTTAAGCCTCAGTCCACTCACTAATCAAATGGAGATAATCATATCATGTAACTGAGATAATAATAGATAATTCTCAGCACAGTCTCTAGACTAAATACTCAATATATACAAACCATTATTATGGTTAATTCCTCAAACCAAGACATCGTCCTTCCTACCAACCTGATCCTTTACCTGTCCTCCTTATCTCTGGTTTTTCGTTCCCATAACTCACTTCAAAGAGGTGGTCAGTGCAGCAGAGGAGGGAAGTAGTTCAGAAAGTCAGCAGGAAAGACCACCACGGCTTAGACTAGAAGCAACAAGAATAGCTATCCAAGTGGAGGGGACTGAATAGAGGGGACTCATGAAGTCACAGAAACAGGAAAGAACCAATTCTCGCTGCCTTTATTCTTGGGTTGTGAGACTTGAATTAAAAATAAAAATACAAGTACTTAAAGACTATTACAGCACCTAGGGCATAGTTGTCACTCAAAAAAGTATAGCTACTATTGTGAGTGTATTTATGATGATTTTTGTATGCTGAAAGTAGAAAAATAAGGTCATGACAGTAATAGCAGTAGACAGGTCTCACCTTGGTTTCCTGAGTCCTACCCACCACCAAGCACAGGAAAAGAAAAGGAATCACAGGACCTTCTGCAGGACTACACTTAGGACTGCTAAAAATGGCCAGGTGAGATTGAAGCAGAGATGAGATTTCTACAATTAATTTATTCAATAAATAATTTCACAATGCTTGCTTGGTAGAAAGGAACTGTCAGGCACTTGGGAGAAAATAAAGAAAAAAGAAATACAAATTCCTGTGATCATGCAGTTTAAATAGGCAATAGATAATAACATTTGTACAGAAACAAGACATACAATGTGTTAGATGTTAGTAAGCCCTATGGAGAAAAAAATCAGGTCAGGGAATAGAGATGTGGGTAAAAGGGTGCTGTTTCAAACAGGGAGGTCAGGAATGGCCTCACCAACAAATTGTCATTGCAGCAAAGACCAAAAAGAGGTGAGGAAGTGAACCATGTTGCAATAGCAACTGAAGGCACAATCCCCAGACCAAAGGAAGCAAGTACAAAGGCCTGGATTTGACATTAGGCCAATGAGGCAGGAAAACAGTGAGATAGGGTACAAATAATAGAAGATGAACTCAGAGATAGAATGGGCATACTAGTTGTGTAGGGTCTATAGGGCATTGAAATGGGAAATAATGGAACCATACTTTCAGGTTAACAGGATAACTCTGATTACTCTGTTTGAGTATACTGTAGTAGGCCAAAGCTAGAAATCAGGAGCTAAATTAGAGTATTGCCATAATCCTGTTAAGAGATGATGATGGAGCTAGCAAAGGTAAGAACTGGCTGAATTTTGGATAAATTGAAGATATTGCCAGTTTGGCTTATTGATGGTTGAAATGTGGGGCATGAAAAACAGAGAGGCATCCAGAATGACATCAAAAGTTTTGGCCTGAACAACCGAAAAGATGAGTTTCCAACAACTAAGAGAAGACTACAGCAGTAGTAGGTTGGGGAAGGAAGGAGATGAGATGTTCAGTTTTAGAAATGTTAAGTTTGATATCAATTAGATACTCAAGCTCACAGCAGGCAAAAGGAGTCTGGAGCTCAGGAAAGATGTCTGAGCTGGAGATAAAAGTATGAGAGTCTTAAATGTACTTGAAGTCATCCAGTGTTGGGTAAGACAAACAAAAGTGTAAATATGGCTAGAGAAGAGTTCCTAGGCTGAGCCTGAGGCATATCAACATTTAGCAATCAGGGAGATGAGCGGACTATAGCAGGAGACTGAGAAGAAGCAAAGTATAAGACAGGTGGATGGACAAAAGAATTTGGTATGTTTTTTATTCCTTGAAAAAAAGTGTTAATGAAAGTGAGGGAGTAATTAGCTGGGTCAAATGCTGTGAAGTCAACTAAAAGGATAACTGAAAACTGAGCACTGAATTTGGCAGTATGGATGTCATTAGAGACCTTATCAAGAACAGTTTTGGTGTGGAGAATGGGGCAAAAGCTTGACGAGAGTGGGTCTGAGGGAAAAACAGAAATCAAAGGAGAAGCATTAGTGATAACATAAAAAATTCTTTCAAAATGTTTTGCTATTTAGAAGAGCAAAGATTTGGGGCTATCTTTAGAGTGGGAATACTCTTTAGACTCTGGTGGTGAAGTGCCTAAGGCATTAGACTGCTAACCAGAAAGTTGATGGTTCAAACCCACCAGTCGCTCCATGGAAAGAAGACGGGGCAATCTACTTCTACTAAGATTGGGAAGTGGGATCAACAGAAGTTTTTTTTTTTTTTTTTTTTTTAATTTTAGTAAGATGGGAGCAGGCTGTGACTGATAAGAAGGATATAGTAAAGAGGATAAAGTGATGATGCAATAGTGAGGGGAGAATTCTGTGGGTAGCAGCTGATAGAAGGTTTTGATATCATGAACCATTTGCAGTCACAAGATAAGAAAAAGTACTAATTTACAGAATCCTTCATGGCTGACAGCTAAATGACCTTTAGCCCTCAACCCTGAAAATCACATGGCACTGCAAATCTCATGGCCCAATGTGGTGTAGTAAATTACATAGTGTGGCTTTTCTAGCCATAAGTCTTTGTAAACTCTATGGTGTAATTTGCTGTGAGCAACTGAGTAGCTCCTGATTGTTAAAGTTATCCATCTGGGGTATTTCTGTTGGGAGCAGCACAAAGTAATTTTCTGGGAAGTTCGCTCTCTTTCAGGTGTAGAGAATTCTGATGGTGGGATTGGTTAGTGCTCACTCTGCCAGACTCAAAAGGAACCCTTCTAGAGGTAGAATAGGTCTCTCTGACTGCTGGCTAAGAAAGACTTGCTACTGAGAGAAACATCCTCCTGAGAGACACTTATTGCTGAGAGAGACACTGAGAGACACGCACTGCTGGGAGACTGATGGCTGAGAGACAGCAGGCTGAGAGAGACTGAGAGTGTTCCTAAACTTCAATTGTAGCTTGTGGCTTCCCTAATAAACCCTATAATCTGTGAGTTCTGTGTGGCCACTGCAGTGAATTATCGAACCCAGCAGAGAGGTGGTGGGTGCTGCAGGAGGAAAGGTTGGTGTCAGGGTTGGTGAAAGGGCTGGAGGGAAGCAGCATGTCTGGTCTCGTAGAAATAGGCCTTGGGCTACTGATGGTGATTCTGTCTTCCCCTTGTGGGGTTAGAAGAGGTCAGAAGATGTGGCCTCCCTGCCCCTTCGGCACTCAGTGTAACAGAAGTTGTTAGGTTTTAACTTTCTCTTTTGTTTTTAACCCTCCTTGTATGTGATTTAAAACACTCTGAGCCGTGGAAGGGAGGGGAGAGTGTTAAATAATAAAATCACTCAGTAGTCTTTGTTTTTATTGCATTTGGCTAGAATAATTGTGTTGTTGTTGTTGTTTGCCATCCAGTCGGCCCTGACTTGTAGCGACTCCTCCTTGAGTTTCCAAGGCAGTATCACTACAGAAGTAGGAAGGAAGGTTGGACAATCCTACTTCTGTAGTGATACTGATATTTTAAATATCGCAGCTCAGAGTGTTTTAAATCACATACGAGGCTCATCTAACCCTAAAATACTAAAACTTAGGTAACAACATGTCTATTATAGCAAATGTTATCCACTAAGTAAAGGTAATTTGGAATGATATGCCAGAGTCTTCCATATCAAAGAGTCAAGATGTTTCACTGAGGTACATTTTCTTCATTCCTCACAAGTTACTTGAGTTGTATCCCTAAATTATACAAATTTGGGTAAAGAAGGAGTTCATTGGTAGGAATAGAAGAGGGAGTAGGGGGAAAAAAGGGTAAAGGTGTAACAGAACATCTTATAGAAATGTCATGTTTCCTTGGTATTTCAAGTTGGTTATAAGAATTTAAAAACTTCTCTTTGAAGGCTGTTGTTGTTATTATTGTTGTTAGGTGCTGTAGAGTCAGCTCCCACTCATAGTGACCCTATTTACAACAGATTGAAACTCTTCCTGGTCCTGCATCATCTTCACAATCCTTAAAATGCTTGAGCCCATCGTTGCAGCCATTACGCCAATCCATCTCATTGAGGGCATTATCCGTTCTCAATGACCATCTATTTTACTAAGCATGATATCCTTCTCCAGGGAATGGAGACAACATGATCAAAGTAGGTGAGATGAAATCTGCCCATTCTCTCTTCCAAGGAGCATTCCACCTGCCCTTCTTCCAGGATGGACTTGTTTGCTCTTCTAACTATCCATGGTATTTTCAGTACTCTTCACCAACACCAAAATTTAAAGGCATCAACTATTGTTGATGTCTTTGAATTTTGAGAAGGCAGCTCTTCCCAGTTGTATTTTGAGTGCCTTCTGACTTGAGGGTCTCATCTTCCAGCACTATAGCAGACAATATTTCAAGGCTATTCATAAAGTTTTCCAGTTATATATCAGACAGCATTTCACTGCTTTTAATAAGGTTTTCACTGGCCACTTCTTTGAGAAGTGGCTGGCCCCTTCCTTCTTCCAAGTCTGTCTTAGTATGGAGACTCTGCTAAAACCTGGGTATGGGTGACCCTGCTGGTATTTGAAATACCGATGACATAGGCTCCAGCCTCACAGCAACAAAGAAGCCACCACAGTATGACAAACTAACAGACAAGTGGTGGCATCACCTCTTAGGTCTTTGTTATTCATTGCCCAGCTTTCACATGCATGTGAGATGACTGAAAATACCACGGCTTGGGTTAGACACACCTTGGTCTTCAAAGTGACATCTTTGCTCCTTAACACTTTAAAGAGGTCTTTTGCAGTGAATTTGCCCAGTGCAGTACAAAATCTGATTTCTTGCTTGCGTTTCCATGGGTGTTGATTATGGATCCAAGTAAAATGAAATCCCTGACAAATTGAAACTTTCTCTATTTATCATGATGTTGCTTATTGCTCCAGTTGTGAGGATTTGTTTTTCTTTATGTTGAGGTGTAATCCATACTGAAGACTGCATTTTTTGATCTTCATCAGTAACTGTTTCAAGTAATCCTCACTTTCAGCAAGCAAGGTTGTGTCATCTGCATACTGCAGATTATTAATGAATTTTCCTCCAATCCTGACACCACATTCTTCTTCATATAGTCCAGCTTCCAGCATTATTTGCTCAGCATACAGACTGAATAAGTATGGTGAAAGGATAATACCCTGAAGCACACCTTTCCTGATTTTAAACCATGTAGTATCTTCCTGTTCTGTTCAAACAACAGTTTCTTGGTATGTACAGGTTGCTCATGAGCACAAATAAAGACTCTTGAATTCCCATTCTTCACAATGTAATCCATAATTTGTTATGATCCACACAGTCGAATGCCTTTTCATAGTCAATAAAACACAGCTGAATACTTTCTAACTTTCCTTAATTTCAGCCTGGATCCATCTGATATCAGGAATGATAGCCCTCGTTCCATATCCTCTTCTGAATCCAGCTTGAATTTCTGCAAGTTCCCTGTCAATATACTGCTGCAACCTTTTTTGAATTATCTGCAGTAAAGTTTTACAAAGGTGTGATATTAGTGATATTGTTTGATAATTTATGCATTCTGTTGGATCACCTTTCTTTGGAATCGTCACAAATATGGATCTTTTCCAGTTGATTGGCCAAGTAACTGTCTTCCAAATTTCCTGGCATAAACAAGTAAGCACCCCCAACACCCCCAATGCTGCATCCATTTACTGAAACACCTCAATGGGTATTTTGTCAGTTCTTGGAGCTTTGTTTTTTCACCAATTCCCTCAGTGCAGCTTGGACATCTTCCTTCAGTATCATTAGTTCTTGATCATATGCTACCTCCTGAAATAGCTGAACATCAACCAATTCTTTTTGATATGCTGTCATTGTTATGTGCCGTCAAGTCAGACCCAACTCATAGCGACCCCTCCTAGGATTTCTGAGGCAGTATCACTACGAAAGTAGATTGCCCAACCTGCCTTCTGAGGAGTGGCTGGTGGGTTTGAACCGCCAGCTTTCTGGTTAACAATCAAGTGCCTTAGGCACTATGCTACCAGAGCTCCTTCTTTTTGATATAGTCACTGTGTATTCCTTCCATCTTCCTTTGATGCTTCCTACATCATTCCATGTGTTGCCCATAGAATGCTTCATATTGCAACTCAAGGCTTGAATCTGTTTGGGTAAGGAAGCCTAAAGGTTTTTGGGAAGAAGGGACCCCAACCTCTGGTCCCTAAGATCTAATAACAGAAAAGAGCATAGGGCACCACTAACTGAAGCCAGTGAATTTGCTACAACAAAATACTTGCAGGTTAGTGACCTGTGGTAGTTAATATTGTGTGTCAACTTGGCTGGATTGTGATTCTGTATGGCTTGGCAGCTGGATGTAGTTATTCCCCATGATGAGGTCAGAGATGGTATAATCACCTCCATGGTGGAATCTGCTATAAGCAATTAATCAATTGAAGTAGAGTTGCCTTTGGGGTGTGGCCTGCTTCCAGTATATATACTCCAGTATATATACAAAAGATCCTGCATTTGTTTCATTACTCATCTTCAGTTCTTGGACTTGAACCAGTGGCCTGCCATGTTGCCTGCCAGTCTTGAATTTGTCACCCTGAGCAGCCAGCAGCGCATGAGTCAGGAGAAGCCTTTAGCTTGCTCCAGTGGGCCTAGAAGGCAGAGCTGAACCCCAAGGTCGAAGAGCCTCCACCCAGTCCCTTGAGCTGGCATAGCCTAGTCTTCCCTAGAGCTGGCACTCTGAATTCAGACTTCTAGCTTCCTAAGGGAAAAAATGGGAGCTCTGGTGGTGTAGTGCCTAAGGCATTTGACTGCTAACCAGAAGGCTGGTGGTTCAAGCCCACCAGCCACCCCTCAGAAGAAAGACTGGGCAATCTACCGTAGAGATACTGCCTTGGAAACCCATGGTACGGTTGCTATGAGTTGAAATCAACTCAACAGCAGTGAGTTTAGGTTTTTTGGTTTAAGAGAATAAATTTCTGTTTGTTGAAACCAGTCTTATTATGGTGTTTCTGTGATAGCAGCAGTAGAGAACAGAGACATTACCCTTGCTCAATGAAGAGCCTATACGTTCATGGGAGAAACTGGTGTCAGGACACAGCTAATGATGGAGGTACCCCCCGGAGCAGTAATACTGTGGTGGACTGCACTTGGGATGATGCCAGCTGATATGGGGTGTGAAGCAGAATGACCCATAACTTTGGGGTTTGCTGTGGAAAAGCACAATAACTTGGACCTCGACCTGGACCATCAAAGACATTAAAAGCGGATTTCTGAATGATGGTGCAAGACTTGCCCCAATCTGTGACTCTGGGTGGCATCATCCAAAGCAACAGCAACAGTTAACAAATGAGACTCCAGATCGCACCGAGTGTTTGGAGTCACATTAGCTACCGTGGCCTGAGTTATGTCTGTTTTCCTTCTTTTGGGCTTTTCTTTCTTCCCTTTCTTTTTTAACGTATCAGACTGGGGGTGGAGGGTTGGGCAAGATTTTTAAGAGGACAGACTGGGTTTCCTAGTGATCGGTCACTGGGGAGTTGGATGATAATATAATGTTAAGTAAGTGAGTATGATTGTATTTACCAGTGAGTTGGCAATACAGGCCATACGAGTCACAATTAACTGAAGATTTTGGATAAAGGAGTGAATTTATAAAAATCCACATTTAAAGATGTTGGTTCACTTTTCATTTTCACGGTCTTAAGCATATTTTTTCATTCCATCCTTTTTCTTTGATTGTTTAGTAATCCACATTCTGAAGATACTATTAATAGATATCAGCAGATTTGTGAATCTGAAAGAAAATCCTTGTTTAATGAGTCATAATTAAAGGCAAAAAAAAAAAAAAAAGAGCAAGCATGTTTATATATCTGTGTCTTCTGTTACTTTGTTGGTGACACCTGTGCACCTGTACCCACCACCTCTAAATTCTGTACAAGGCTATATTTCACATATATGACAAACATTTATTATGTGGCATGAAGGAATATGCTGTGTGGTCTCACATCAAATAACACTGCGTAACAAATTCCAAAACATAGCTGAATGTGATGGTTTCACATTCCTGCCACCTGATGAAACACCACTCTAGGCGAGAAAGCCTTCCTTTCTGATTTCTCTATATTGCATTAAATTTCAGTCCTTCCTTTTCTTTCTTCTGGCACCTCATTTTCAAATCAAAGATCTCATTGATGAATTTTTAAAAAGCACAGTTCATAATTACAAATGGTTTCAACTACAAAAGTGAAGAGGCTTTTGTGACAAAGAGAACCAGAAATGAAAAGCTAGTACAAAAAGCCCTTCGTGTGTTGCATTTCCACAAAGTGCAGTATAAAAGGGATCCTATTCACTTCAATACAAATCAGAGAGGAAACCCTGTTTGAAAAAAAAAAAAAAAAAAGGAGTCTGGAAATGAAAACTGCTAGATAAATTATCTCTGCAAAAATTATACTAAGGAAGAAATGTACATTGAAAGATCTTTGGACTCAGTATCAGAAAACTAGGGATTATCTTTCGAGTTTGCTGGTATGTGGCTGATGACATAACTCTGAAGCCACATATCTATAAAATAAGGGGTTAGATCAACAGTTCTTAAGTCAAGTTAGGGGTCTAAGTTTCCATGGAATCTATCCACAGGGATTCTATTTATTATCCAAAACATCACCATCAGCTATAAACAACTTGTCCTCAATATCTGTTAATTTGCTTAAATGCTTCTCTCTTCAAATGGTGGATAAGTTCAAAATCATGCCTTACATTGTGTAGCTGTTAGCTTCTTTCAAGCTGGCTCTTGACTTATGGTGACCCCAAGCACAACAGAACAAAATACTGCCCAGTCCAAGTGACTTCCCCATGATTGGTTGTGGATTGGACCATTGTGATCCCTGGGGTTTTCATTCACTGATTTTTGAAAGTAGATCATGGATCTTTCTTCCCAGTTAGCCGTAGCCTGGAGGTTCCACTGAAGCCTGGTCACAGCATCTCAACCACATCCATGCCCTCAGTGACAGACAGGTGGAAGTTGCACAGAGATGTATTAACCAGCAATGAACTCCAGGTCTCCCCCATGGAAGATGGAAGTCTACTGCTGACCTCACTATCCCCATTACATACATTGAAAGGGTCATTAAATGATGAAATATTAAAGTCTGATTTATTTTTTAAAACCTGAATATCATTAAATTGATTTTAAATTGTTGCATTAACATTTCACTTAATGTATAATTAAATTGATACACTAACAAAGTTATCATGAAAATATCTGGCAGTTTGAATAATCTTTATCATATTTCATATGTGTACTGGGGAAAAAAGCTCCTTGCCTCAATAATATTATCCTACACATAAATGCTCTCATCTGCTTCACATGAAAGGAACAGTAAATTCACAATATTCAGCAGTATATGTTGGTTATCTATTTAAGATGAATGATGAAAATTATAGTACAGCATCTATGTACAACTAGACGCTATAACAACAGTAACAGCAACAGCAATAATCATTGTTGTTATGTGCTGTGGAGTCGGACCCGATTCATAGCGACCCCTCCTTGAGTTTCTGAGGAGGTTTCACTTAGGAAGTAGATTGCCCTACCTTCCTTCTGAGGAGTAGCTGGTGGGTTTGAACCGCCAGTCTTCTGGTTAGCAGTCAAGTGCCTTAGGCAATAATCGTTAGTATAACTATAAACCAGAGGAGGTCTGGTGGCACAGTGAAGTTTGGTGGTTTGAACCCACCAGCTGGTATTGAAGAGAAAGATGAGGCAGTCTGCTTCCATGAAGATTTACAGCCTTGGAAAACCTATGGGTGCTGCTATGAGTTGCAATTGATTCATTGGCAGTGGGTTTGGTTCTGGTTTTAATGTCCTGTTTATATATATATATATATATATATATACACACATATATATATATATGTATATATATATATATTTGTATATATGTACGTTTGTGTGTATATATATATATACACATTTATATATATGTATGTATATATATATTTATATATATGTATGTGTATATATTTTTATATGTGTATATATATATACACACATATATATATATATATATTTATATATTTATATGTATATATAAAGTCACCATGAGTCAGAACCTACTCTATGGCAACTAACATCAACAATACTGCTCAGTGTTGGTTTCCAATACTTATAGAACCTAATAGATCATCCACTTAAAGCTGAAACCTGACTCCTAAGGGTAAATTTCAAGAGGTATATGAAGCATTATCTTCAGATAAGTATTATGTCCATAAATGAGCACCTATACAAAATAAATAAATAAATAAATAAATAAAAACCACTGTCATCGAGTCAATTCTGACTCATACTGACCCCCACTGGGTTTCTAAGGTGGTAAATCTTTACAGAAGTAGATTGCCCAGTCTTGCTTCCATAGACTGGCTGGTGGGTTTGAACCACCAATCTTCTGGTTAGCAGTCAGATGCCTTAGGCACTGTGCTACCAAAGCTCCATAAATCATAATATGAGATAAACATTATGTCTATAAATGAGTCATATGCATGTGCGAGCTGGACAATGAATAAGGAAGACCAAAGAAGAGTCGATGCTTTTGAGTTGTGATGTTGGCAAAGAATGATGAAAGTACTATGGACTGCTAAAAGAACTAACAAATCTGTCCTGGAGGAAGTGCAGCTAGAATGCTACTTGAAAGAGAATGGCCAGACTTTGTCTCACCTATTTTGGCCATGTTGTCAGAAGGGACCATTCTTTGGACAAAAGATGTCATGCTTGGTAAAGTGAAGGGTCAATGAAAGAGGGGAAAACCCTCAACAAGATGGATTGACACAGTGGCTGCAGCGAGGGGCTCAGGTAGGATTGTGAGGCTGGTGCAGGACTGGACAGTGTTTCATTCTGTTGTACATAAGGTCTCTATGAGTCAGAGACAACTCGATGGCACATAACAACAACAAATGAACAACTATAATGTATTTAAATATATTTTAAATGGAAATCTGCTCCCAACAGAGAACCAAATCCAGAATGGCCGTTCTCTTTTACACCTCAACAGTGATGACCCAGCAGGAGAAGCTTACAGAACACTGGTACAGCTTATGCAGAGATCCTGACTAGGGCTGCTAATCTGAATCACCTCATGCAATTTTAATAGGGAGATGACCAAATTTGAAAACACAACTAGCATTCTGAAAAAAGGAACAAATGGTGGCCCGATTTGGGGCCAGCACTGTGCCTGTGTGTGCATGTGCACTGTGAATGTGCATGCATTAGTGTGCATGGGTAAATGCCACCCACTCCATGTCACAGTACAACTGCAAGCTCCCCATACCAACACAACCTCCAAATATGGGCACAGCTATGCACTTGTAGAACATGACATATTGTATCAGCACAGATTTCAGTTATTTCAAATGGTTCCCTGGAATTAATTCATTAAATAGCCCAGGCAGTCAAAGCACAGATCCATTAGCTCAGTAGAACACATTCTTAAATGTTAGTGCCATACAGTGAATATTTAATAAGTACATCATTAATAAACCCTGGTGTGACACAATTGATATGTGGATGTTTAATGACAATTCCAGATGATGTAGCACACGGCATCCACCCATCCCTCCATCATCACGCAGGTTGCTACTGCACTGCACGACGGGCCCAATTGGAAAGGCAAAGTCTGATCTTCATTAGTGGCTATCCATAAAAGGTTTTCATTGCAAGATAAATGATTATGGCCTGGCTTTATTAATTAAGCATGCATTTCAGCAGACCAAAGTAATTGAATAAAATGGCCAGTAGCTTTTAAACTACACAAAATCTTCATGTCTGAGGAATAGATTCCACCTTTATTTTCAATGCCTTTAACCTCCTATTACTTTGAGAATGTACGGCAACTGAATTTAAAGTGTCATTAATTACTGACTGAACTTCACACACAGAGTTTTTTCCTCTAACATTTTGCTTTGTGACTATCATGATAAACCAACCTCTTTCCTCGTATCCAATCACCTCAATGTAACCTGAACTGATTCCCAACCCTGAAAGAGCATAACCCTAGAATATGGACATGTCAACTTTAGACATGTTGGTGCTTACAGAAATGAAGTGACTTGCTGCATGTGAAAGAGCATTAGTGGCTGCAGAACAGGTCACTAGAATTCTTTTATTCTCTTGTCACAGAATTACATATAGGAAATGAGCTAATCATCAGCAATCAAACATGCAAGTCCTTCTTTACATTTGGGGTCAGGAATGAGTCTGGGCACATCATGTCCACAAAACTGTTCTCCATCTAGCTCTGGGGAGCTCTGGTGGTATAGTGCCTAAGGCACTTGACTGCTAACCAGAAGGCTGGCAGTTCAAACCCACCAGCCACTCCTCGGAAGGAAGGTTGGGCAATCTACTTCCATAATGATATCGCCTCAGAAACCCAAGGAGGGGTTGCTATGAGACTGCTGCAGCAAGGAAAATAAGGGTTTATAGAACATCAGCTTTAAAACTTAAAAAAAAACCCACTAAGGTAGAAATCCCTGGATTTTTTTCTTGCCATCATTTTTCACATGTACAATATTTTAGAGCAAAAGAGCTCTATATAAACTTTAATGGATTTTGTAGTGATTTATGAAAAAAAAATATTTTGCAGAGAGTTTTATGTATTTGAAGCCATGAAAGTTAAGACTAAAGTCTACTTGCAGTCAATGAGAAGGCATGAGTTAGTACTCCCAAGGGCACTTGAGAGTAACTTTGACACTTAAAGCAGAAGTGTGCACCACATGCATACTCTCACATATACATATGGGGAGAGAATGTATTCCATAGCCACATATCTAAGATTAATTTTGTAAGATCATAAAGTATGCTGTCAATGAGACCTTTTTTCTCCCCAATTCTGCCATGAACAACTTTTATTTTATGATCACAAGCAGAAATAATTGTATCATTAAATTAATTCCACTTCTATTGACTGTGGTCACTACACAGTTCATCAACTTACTGTATTATCATAAAATAGGAAACTTGACCCTCACCTTGTCTGAAATACTTTTATTTGTAATGTTATTACTTGCACTTATTGGTAATTACTTTGATCCTTATGAGTGTGCTATTGATTCTTCTGCATGCCTTTCAATGGAAGCATTAACAAACATTTTCCCTTTGAAAGTGACATTTTAATTTCATTTCTAACATTTTTTAAGGGCTCCAACACTATGTCTGACCATAATATTTCCAAGCCCCATGAAGAGAAAAGCCATTTCCATAGTTTATTGTCTGCACTCCCATTGTAATGGCAAGGCGACCAGTATTAGTCAGGGTACAATGGCATACAATTCCTGTATGAACAAAAAATACCACTAGACTATTCAAATGATTCATTTTGCATTGGTACAATTGGTTCCAAGTGTGCTCAGTTCTATTTACTTCTTCTTGTTGTTTTAACCATTAAACTCTATATTATTAATTGAGTATAGTGAAAAACTTAAAATTCCATTAAGTTGTTAAGTGCTGCCATGACTTTTATGCTCATTTTGATTCATTATATTTTAACTTAGATTACTAACACAGCTGAGAAAATTCTAACTTAATTTCCTTGTTTGTGTATTTTGTTTTCTCTGTTTCAATATATCCCTTTTCTCGCCTTGCTGCTGGACTCTTTTTGCTACACACACACACCCTCTTTGCTCCCTCACTTTCTTCTCCTCCATCATCATTGAAAAGCAACTGAGAACATCTTTTATTTTAACCATTAGACCTTTACTCAAGGCCCTCTACTATTTTGAGGATGTTTTCTCCTCTGTGTTTCTTCCCAAGCAGTTCTGATCCTGTCACTAACCAGCCACCTGACTTAAAGCAAACATCTTTGTCTCTAAGGTAATGGTTTCTGCATGTATAAAATGAAGCTTGATGAGAACTCTAAATGAGATAGGGCTGGCTTTTGGCCTTTAAATCTCAGTGTTGTAGCCAGACCCAAGGACAAACTAGGACCTTTAGTGGAACAGTTAAACATGGCTGGCTTGGACTCTCAACTTTCCTACTTAGTAACTCTGCGATTCTGGATAACTTACCTAACTTCTCTGTGCCCATGCCTCCTCATATAAACTGAGGTTAATGATAGTTCTGTATCACAGGGTTTGTTGTGAAGATTAAAATTTGTAAATATGTTTGAGTTGCTTAGAACATGTGCATGGGACATGGTAAGCACTCAATGAACATTAGCTATTTTTGAGTCCCTAAGAGTTGACATGGGGTCAGCTATAGCAAGCATTGTGAGGTTGGCGCAGGACGGGGCAGTGTTTTTTTTTCTGTTGTACGTAGCGTCACTATGAGTTGGAGCCAACTTGACAGCACATAACAGCAACGTAACAAGAGTTGAAAAGATTATGTGGCTGGTTCTCTCTATCTCTAATTCCATATGAAAGTCAAAATCAAAATTCTGATAACTCATTTAGTTGACTTTTGGGGGTTTTAAGTGAAATAATACAAATCAAACTTTAAGACGTTAATCTTTTGTGTTCCTATCCCACCCCTGCTGGTGCTCTCAGCCAGAACTTTCTAAGCATGTGCTGCACCGTATCAGTGTGCTGTGAATGAATGACAGGTATGGAGCGCAGCATCCTGGTCTACTAGGATAATTTACCACACATGTTATGACAAGAAGCACTGTTCTGAGCAATTTCTCAGGTGTATACTGCAAAACCCAGTACTAGCAACACTGGGAGCCTCACTCATCCATGCTTAGAACAGTGATCCTCTTCTTCAGATGTGAAAGCATCAGCTCCCATTGGACTGAGTAAGGGTGGGGAGCTGGGGGCAGAGAAGGAGATGGGAAGACCATGGAACAGTCACACAACAAAATTTAAAGCGATGAACATTTTACTAGGAGTTCAAATTTACCTGAAGTATGTATAGAGCAGGCTTCCATATGTATAATGTTGTTGCTGCCATCAAGTCAGTTCTGACTCACAGAGACCCTATGTACAACAGAACTAAACACTGCCTAGTCCTGCGCCATATTAATAATCACTGCTATGTTTGAGACCAATGTTGGAGTTTCTGTGTCAATCCATTTCATCAAAGGTTCTCCTCTTTTTCACTATCTATTTTACCAAGCATCGTATCCTTCTCCGGGGACTGGTCCCTCCTAAAAACATACCCAAAGTATGTGAAATATAATTTGCCGCCTAAAGCAAATTTTCCAAATAACAAAAGCTCATTGTGCTAAACTTCAAAACTTAAACTCTTACATATATTTGGATTTGTTTGGGTGGCTGCCATGCCCTTAATCCTCAGGGTGAAACCACCTTATTTGCTTAGTGGATTCTCACACTCAGACCAGATGACCAAATCCATTCCTTGTGCCTGCAAATAGAGGCAGGAGTGGACAATGAATTCAGAGCGACCAAACCACAGGATAATCATCAAACTGTGACATTCCCAGTGTACACAAACGAACTAGGGGATTTTATTCTTGAAATTTTATCAGGGAAATCCAGAAAGAATCAGATAGAAGTGGAAGTTAACACTGAGAAGATGTCTAGAGAGAGAAGCCATAAAGAATGACAGAGACCATAGTCATGAAAGATCAAACCCTGAAAGAAACAGAAATATCAGCATAATTATATACTGTTGTTGTTGTTGTTATGTGCCGTCGAGTCAGCCCCGACTCATAGCAACCCCTCCTTGGGTTTCCGAGGCAGTATCACTACGGAAGTAGGATTGCCCAACCTACCTTCCGAGGAGTGGCTGGTGGGTTTGAACCGCCAGCCTTCTGGTTAGCAGTCAAGTGCCTTAGGCACTATGCTACCAGAGCTCCCCATTAACCATTGTTGTTGTTGTTGTTATTTGCCGTTGAGTCAGCCCCGACTCATAGCAACCCCTCCTTGGGTTTCCGAGGCAGTATCACTACGGAAGTAGGATTGCCCAACCTACCTTCCGAGGAGTGGCTGGTGGGTTTGAACCGCCAGCCTTCTGGTTAGCAGTCAAGTGCCTTACCCACTATGCTACCAGAGCTCCTACCAGAGCTACTAGGGTCTATAAAAGAGACAGAAACAGTAGCCAGTCCATAGGCTGACTCAGTTCCTGACAACTTTTACTTGCAATTTCTAGTCCCTGTATCTTTAGGGTCTCAAGATTACTTGCAATCAAAAGAGTCCAAGCAAAACATCGGGCTCACTGAAATGGATTATAAACTGTGTCCTCTTACTGAAGAGAGCACAATAAACCTGCTTTAACATTTTCTTGATTGCTCGAGGCTGTCATTACTGAAAACTACCGTGAGGTGGAACAGCACAGTGACACTTTCTGGGCCGCTGGGTGTGCCAGGCTCTTTATCTCTCCTTCTGATGGCCCCAGAAAGGGTGCTTCTAAATGCCCAGCCTTTGTGGCTTCTCATTCTCTTCCACTACCCAAAATCTATTAATGCAATCAGCAATGTTATTCTCTCTGTCATCCATATAAAAAAGGTTAATCAAACTTTGGTCACTTTCTACTTTTCTTACCATAAAAATGATGAAATAATGTGACTCTTTGCCAGTATTGCTGAAGATCACTTAGGAAAATTAGATGAACCTAAGCTAGTGCTATTCTATTTAAGCCTCTCTTTAAGGAAGACTTGTTTCTCAAAACTATCCTTTCTTCTATAATTGTTTCTTTCCCCAACTGAGTTTTAATCCTTCAGTTAAATTCTCACTTACTATTCATTAAAATAGGAGCTCTGGTAACATAGCACCTAAAGCATTTGACTGTTACCCAGAAGACAGTTCAAACCCACCAGCCACTCCTCAAAAGGAAGGTTGGGCAATCTACTTACATAGTAATACCGCCTTGGGAACCCAAGGAAGGGTTGCTATGAGTCACATCTGACTCAACAGCAATGAGTTTGGTTTTGGTTTATTCATCAAAATATGTCAAATTTATCAGAGAGTCACAAATAAGGATCTAACTGGGATAAAGAGCTCACTCCCAACTGTTTGTCCTTTAAAGTCTTTCCAGCTCAAATATCACAATTACATTGCCTTTTCCCTTGCCTCTGGGTGAGGAACAAATGCTACAGTGCTTATCCACCTCTCTTTTATAACCATAACTCAGAATTTACCTATACTGATTCATAAGGTCTAAATGATTCTCTAAGGACTGGTAACAGCCATGAATGTGTTTCAAGGTGTCCCCAACACCTTGAAACTCTGTGCACAATCCTGTTTATATATATATAATTTTTTTTTTTTTCTACAAGAGATTACAAAGCTTTTGTCTAATTCTCAATGGACTCCAAGATTAAGACAATCATTCTAAGGAAAAGCACTAGCAAGCATTAGTTTCTCCATTTTATTTCCCATGAAACTATTCTCCAAATTCATTTCAGTACATTCAGCAAGCCACTGGGGACAACTAGGGTGACAACTATGGGCATCAGTTGGGAAGGTAACTGTTCAAAGAGGTATTCACATTCAGAATGACCTAGGACTCCACTAAGTAGACACTATATTTGGATAATGCCTGCTTGGTTCTACTGCCACCATTCTGATATGGATACCCATCTCACTTGTAAATCTATAATAAAATGTACTAGTTTCTAATATAATGTGTTTTTTCCCTTGTACCACACTCACTTTAATGTTTCTTGGCCAGATAAATCTTAGAAAACCTCCCTCCAAAAATGTCTTCAATGACCTCCTTCTCCCTTGAATAAAATTAAAAATTCTTAGCCAGTTATTAAACACTTCCCCAAAACGTTTCTATCACCATTTCCTTTCATGAACATTATACTCCAGGTGAAATTGTCTACTCTCCATCTACCAAACAAAGCATTACTCTGCCTCCATGGTTGGACTGGGCTATCCCATCAGTTCCTAGACTCAAACACTCTTCATTAGCAAGAGCCTTAAGCCAGTCCATCCTTGGGACCCAAACAAGAACAACCTTCTCTGTGAAGTCTGTGCCAAGCACTTGCCCTAAACTGCTGCCTTACGCCTTTCAACTTGTATAGTAACTACTGCATGCCCCTGCACCACTGACACTGAATACCAGTGCTGCCTAGTTTCCCATGTATGTTTCTAGTTATGCCCAGCCTTCCCAATGATGCTGAAAATTTCTTAAAGGTGAAGGCCATCTGACACCTCTTTGATTCCCTAACTCCGTTTAGCACTGGCTGTTAGCTGATGATGCTATTTGATAACATTATCAAAGGGCTGGAAGACAGAGAGTGGTATAGACTGAGATAAGGGGCAATCTCTATTATGAAAAAGCCATATTTGCTTCTTTTCAAATCCTTAGGTACGCTAAGGTGTCCCTTGTGTCTCTTCCAACTGGAGGAAATATTTTGTTTTCATGGGAAGGCTGAAGTCTTTGAGGTCCTTTTAAGAATATGGAGAAGAGAATTGCTTCAAAATTGTTCTGAGGCTATTACTGTGGAACAGCGTAACTCTCTCACACAACAACTTAGACAGAACTGAGGATGGAAACTGGCAACCAGAGCTCCTGAGAGTATAACCCAAAGATCAATCAATTGAATTCAAATGCCTCTCTGGGCATTATGCCGAATCTAATACATCCTTAATTTAAAATCGGAGACAAGGTTCTGCTAAACTCACCTGAAAATGAACCACTAAGGAGAAAGGAATCTCAGGAGGTCGTGAGTTGATACAAGCACACATTTCCATCGTAATCACAGCAATATGTAAAAAGGAGAATGATTCTGTGACACCCATATGCAAATTGCCACAATAGCATCAGTATCAAAGCATGGTGGCAAGAAAGAGAAGGGCAGATGAGATTATCAACGATGTAAGAATACAAATCAGCCACACAGAGAGCAAAATGAAAGTGTCATACACCCACATTATCAAGTCCTACAAAAAGTGCTCTTTAGAATGATCTGCAAAAAGAAAGAAAGATAAAAAGCAGTAGTGCAGATGCTTGTATAGAGGAAGGTCAATAAAATAGAAGGTCAAAACCAATGCAGAATCTGATAAGATCTGAAGAGGCAGCTGATGGAATTATTGAAGTCAGAAAAGGAAGACAGATGGTGAAGTTTCTATCAGAGTTACAAGTTCACTTGGCATTTTGGACTGGGAGGATCATAAGGGCTAAAGATAAGCAGTGCACACAGTTTCAAACGTCCTACAGAAGTTATTATCATCTTTCCTTATTTTTTTCCCCCCCAGGTAAAATGAATATTGAGGCAAAACAGAGGTGAAATATTTTCAAAGTCACAAAAATTGCTGAGGGAGGTTACAGGCTATGCTCTCTAGATCCTTTCATTGTAGGAGATTCAAGTGTTATCTCCAAAGCCTTACACAACTCCACCAGACCTGCAATGCAACAATCCTAAACCAGTGGCTGGTGACTTGAAAATCAGCGGGCCTGGGTAAATATTTTGAGGGCTACTCTGAATCTGAATTAATTCCCAAGCAAAGCACCACCTTGGTCAGAGTCTCTTTTGCCCTTTTTATTTCATTGAAAAGTCACCAACCTACATATTGAAAATCTGCACTTGTATTAGAGAAACTGAACATATGTATATATTATTACCTTAAGGAGAGACTATACACAGAGACACAAGTACAGTAGTAACAGATAAACAACACTTAAGATTTGCATTTGAAGAGCACACAATATACGTGAGTGTCTAACAGTGAGTGTATTTATAAAGAATTATTCAGGCCCTGAAATTTCACTTTTCTCAATATTGCTGTCTACATAGTGATGCCATGAAGAGGGAGGTAAGTAAGTGCAGCTGCAAGAGTTGTTATGGATAATGCTCTTGGAAGATTGGATGTCATCGGTGATATGCCTGCTGTTCCAAAACTTACACTTGAAATCAGAGGCTGAAGTAACCACTGTACTCATTGAAAACTGTTATTATTATTAGCTGGTATTATATTCTCATGCTGAATGGAGGGTGCTGCCATTTGCTAGTTATCAAGAGCCATAAATTATTCTCCTGAAAGGAATTGTTACTTAAGGATTGTATTAAACATTATCAAGTTGTTTCTTTTCTCTTGCCTTTTCCCCTCATAACATCCTTATGATTGTTCAGTTGCCCCTGCCTTTGTGCCAGTCTCATATGTCCCACACCCACTAAAACTCATTCACTGTTAAATAATAAAATCATATATATATATATATGTGTGTGTGTGTGTGTGTGTGTGTGTGTGAAATTGTGTGTCTCTATGTATATATGGATATATACATGAATATGTTTGTGTGTATATATACACAAAAAACAAAAATAAATAAATAAATAAATAAATACAAACTCACTGTAGAACTGTAGAGACCCCTCCTTGGGTATCACTATGGAAGTAGATTGCCCCATCTTCCTTCCAAGGAGTGGCTGGTGGGTTAGAACCTCCAGCCTTCTGGTTAGCACTCAAATGCCTTAGGAACTACGCCACTATGGCTCCTGTATATATACACACACATACATATAGAGGTATGCCCCCTTAACATCCATGATATATGAAATAGGACAATATATGATGTGGACATTGTGGGAACACCATACTATATATTTACCTGTACATAATATGATACTCCCACAACATCCACATCATATAATATCTGAGGTCAATGTGGCTTGTGTGTAGCCACGGGTCAGATCTCAGGTGGCTGCTGCTCTCTGTGGCTAAGCTCTCCATGACCATGCCCTCCTCCATGGGTACAGGTTCCGTGTTGGGAACAGGGGGTGAAGGAGTATTTGCTCCTGACCTAGTGGCCCTTGTGGCCCTCCCACCTTCAGCTGTTAAAGTGACAGGTGCTGAAACTGGAGCTCAGAGTAAGGGTCTGCAGCCTTGTGAGCTGAAGAGGCTCCCACCCTGAGATCCCCATCTCTGTTCAGATAGTAAAAGAGCTCCAAGGTGTGCACACCTTCAGGAGGCCTCAGGGAAGATGGCGGCCCTAGGGGATGATCAGGAGTTCTTTCCTGCCCCATGCCCTGTCATCACCTCCTGGAGATGACCGCCACCATGAGGCATTACTTCACTTCCATGATCATCAATATGATACCCCCTTCATCCCTGAGATGCTCTCCCAGCCACAGACTGAGCAGGAGATGTCATACCTGGTTCCCCAAGATGTCCAAGAAGTCAAAATAGGGACAAACACCTCCTGCCCCCATTCTGAGTTGAAGCTGGAGAAAGTGTCACCATCTCCCCAGCCAGACGTTCCTGAGGAGAGGGTGGGCAAGGACACGGGAGTGCTAAAGAGCTTGCTGAGGGCCCTTCCTGGGAAACCCAGATGTGGGGGCAGCTTTGGGCCAGTGGCCAGTTTGGAGCAGACCAGAGGCTTGTTTGGAGCAGCGTGCAGGTCATCCTAGACCATGGCGAGCTTCATATTAGCTTTGGCCTGGGCAGTGGCTTTGGGACCTGTAAGGCGACACGTGGAGCAAGAAGCTGCACTGCTCTGAGACCTGCTACAAGAGCTTCAAGTTCAACTCACTGCAGCCAGCACCATGCATCCACATGGGTGAAAAGCCTTAGGAATGTGACCAGTGCAGTAAGCCCTTCCACCACAGCTCGCACTTCAAATAGCACCCATGCATCTACAATGGTGATGAGAAGCGCTACAAATCCGTTGAGTTCGCCAGGCCTTCAGCCAGAGCTCCAACCTAGTGCTTCAACAGCGGCGCATGTGGTCAAGAAGCCACACACTTGCAGCCAGTGCGGCTAAGTCTTCATGTGGAGCTAGGAGCTCTTGCAGCACTAGCTCATCCGATTGCCTGGAGAGCACAAGGCCTTCCCAGAGAGCAGATTGCCAGGTCTTTCTCCTGCAGAGCCATGGGTTGGTTTAAACTGTCAACCTTTCAGTCAGCGGAGCAGTGCTTCACTGTTGCACGACCAGGGCTGCATGTGTGTGTGTGTGCACACACATATGAATAACATACGCCTATTGTAAATGAAATTAGTAGGCTGCTTATAAAATACCCACTTACTTGTGTGACACACATTATTTTTGAGTTCATAATTGACCCTCCCACTGGGGGTTCATAATTGCTGGATAGTCAACCAGAGAACTTTGTTCTTCATCATACTTATGTTTTAGGTTCATTCTAATTTAACATTATGGGTGGTCAGTTGCTGTTCATCAGACCACTCTGTCTGAGCCTAGCAGTCAAGCTGGAGTTAGATGAGTTTTTCATGATTACTCAGAAAACACTTTAGAGAAGGAAAAGATTAAATTTCAGAACAATAGCTTTCATGAGAATATGTTCAAATACTACCCTAGGCCAGGGCAGGAGAACAAACGCTTTTTAACCTTTGCTTTCTGCTATAAAGTAAAGTCAGTTATTCCATATTCAAATGCAAAATAGAATGCCAAACATGTTATATTTGTATTCTTGCAGAAAGAAAGAGACTCCTGTTTGCTTTTGTCTCGACCTTCTAGCTCAGTGCTCATTAAACCATCTAAGAAACACTTTTGGTCATGTTTGGCAGGAATTTATTGGCTTTACTATTGTTTGTTTTTAGCACTCATATGTGTTATGCTAAAAAAAAAAAAAAAAGAAAGAAGACTTTCAGTTGCTTTTAAGCTTCTTGGCTCGGTTTGTATCTGGAAAAGGTGCTTGAAGAAATTAGCAAAACATTTCAGTTTAGTGGTGATTCCCTGAGGCTGGATTCAAGGCAGGGCTCTGAGGGCCTTCCCAGACTGCACAGGTAGCCACACTTCACAAGCCCTTCTCAGCTGAGACCAGCATCCTCTTTCTCCTCCCTGGTTAACTGGGCTCCATCAATCCCAGCCCCCAAGCCAGAAATCTGGACGTCTGTCCTCCTCTCTGCATCCTGTGGATTCCACCAATTCAGAGCCAGCCCCTCCACTCCTCTACCATCCCTACCACTGCATTCCTCATGATTTAAACCTAAAATAGCTCAGTAGCTGGTCCTCTTTCTCCATCTCTCACAAATCATACATGTCATGTGAATCATCATCCTACAATAAAATCTTGATGCCTTTCCCTGCTTACAGTCCTTAAATATGGGCCTAGCAGCTGTGTAATAAAGTGCAAATTTCTGTGTATGGATTTGTAAATCTTTCCTGAACTAACGTTTGTCTGTATTTCCAGCCTAATCTCCTCGTTCTCCCTTCCCCTTCCCCTGCCCTCATGTCCTCCAGCCATGTCAAATTACTTGCAGTTCCTTCATCAAGACATCATTTTCCTCAACTCTTTCTTGCATATATGCTGTTCTTTCTGTCTAGAATGCCTCTTCCTCACTTGTCAAGCCAATTCTAGCACTTTCAAGCCTCTCGAAGACAAGTCTCTACTGACGGGCCCAAGGAGAGCTATGTAAATGTTTCTTGTTTTATTGTTGTTCTTTTTTGGAGGGGAGGGGTACCACACCATGTTGTTGTTGTTGTTGTTGTTGTTGTTATGTGCCGTCGAGTCTGACCCAACTCATAGCGACCCCTCCTTGGGTTTCCGAGGCAGTATCACTACAGAAGTAGATTGCCCAACCTTCCTTCTGAGAAGTGGCTGGTGGGTTTGAACCACCAGCCTTCTGGTTAGCAGTCAAGTGCCTTAGGCACTATGCTACCAGAGCTCCCACCACAACACCATGTTGTTGTTGTTGTTATGTGCCGTCGAGTCGGACCCAACTCATAGCGACCCCTCCTTGGGTTTCCGAGGCAGTATCACTACGGAAGTAGGATTGCCCAACCTTCCTTCCGAGGAGTGGCTGGTGGGTTTGAACCGCCAGCCGTCTGGTTAGCAGGCAAGTGTCTTAGCCACTATGCCACCAGAGCTCCCCCACAACACCATATGACACCGAAAAAACAAACCCACTGCCAGTGAGTTGATTCTAACTCAGCTATCCCCATGGGGTTTCCAAGGCTGTATATCTTTCCGGAAGTAGATTGCCACATCCCTCTCCCAGAGCAGCTGATGGGTTTGAACTGCTGATCCTCTGGTTAACAACCAAATGCCTTACCTACTGCACCACCAGAACTCCTGCATCATATGGCAGACACCTCTATATTGTCTCTTTTCACATCCTTGCATGTATTTTTTTGTGTATCTGTCACCCCACTAGAATATGAGCCCTTAAAAGATTACAAGTATGAGTTGTTGTTTTGTTTTTTATTTATTTATTTTTTTTAATGTGGCAGTGCCTAGTGCCTGGTAGGTGCTCAATTAATATTTGTTGAATAAATGAATGAGGGTCTGTTAAGGATTATTCATAAAGATTAATTATTGTGTGTACCCAACAAATCTAATCACAATGATGTTTTAGTTTTTAGCATTTCTTGTAATTGAACCCAATATCAGTATTTATAGTGACTAATGGTACTGGCTGCATTTGGTTTGCAAATGTGTTTTGCTTCACCTATGCTATAATTTTTATTCTTATTAAATTATAATGTTAAACTATTATAACAATGGCATTAGAAATCTGATTTTCTAACATCTGCTGAAACAAAACAAAACAGAGAATTGAGGAATGGTGGGCCCAAGTTTCCTCATGACCAGTATCACCTGAAGCTGTGCAACAGTTGTTCTCTTTAGGTGGGGAGAGGTGCTCAGCTCACCTCCTGTCTTATGATAACTGCCTGGCCCCTGCAGGAGTTTGCTTTTTGACCTCTGATTTAGAGTAATGGGGTGGAAGGCCCTGTGCAGTGGGTGAAGCATCTGTGTAGGAGTGAGGCCTCCTCCTCTCTTTACATCTGCTGTATAGTTAGTAAGTCAGGCAGCTGGCTTTGTTTCCTATGGTGGCTATAACAAAATACCTCAACCTGGGTGGCTTTTAAGAACCAAAAAAATCAAAACCAAATTCACTCATTGCCATCGAGCCAATTCTGACTCATAGTGACCCCCTTTGAGTTTCTGAAGTAGTAAATCTTCACAGAAGTAGATTGCCCAGTCTTCCTTCCATGGAGTGGCTGGTGGGTTTGAATCTCCAACCTTCTGGTTAGCAGTCAAACACCTTAGGCACTATGCCACCAGAGCTTTTAAGAACAGAAATGAGAAATGTATTCCGAAAATTCGGGAGGCTAGAAATCCAAGTTCAGGGTGTTGGCCGGGCTAGTCATTTTAGCTGAAGCACTGTTTCTTGGTAGTGTTAGCTGTATCATAAAAACACTATAGAATTCTAACTGCTCTTGACAGATGAGAAATAGAAGAAGGTCTCTTTTATAAGAGATTATGAATGTCACTCTGAGCTGTTGATGTTAGAATATAGTCTTCCAAAAGGGACAGAAGCAGAAAAGAAGCATATTCCCTAAGTGGATTATACCCTTCTTCACCACCTAAAGGACAGTGTAATACTGAGCTCTAATAATGCTCATTTGATTGACTCTGCCCAAACAGCCTTTTCGCAGGCACAAGCTCCTTCTCTATGATGGATGACTATGGTTTATGGTGCAGATCTCATTTGCAAACAGAGTTTGAAAATTCCCTTCACTGGCAGAATTCTGATGAAGCCTGAACCATCATTATTGCACACTAAACTCATTAGAATAATAAGAAGGAAAGGGTGGTTGGGGTTTATGGATGATTTGCTAATCTTGTTGTGTGAGAATAATACATTTAATTTTCCTCTGTGGGACCTGACCCATTTTGAACTTTTGTTTGCTATTACTTGCCAGATTCCCATAGGTGCTTGGAGTGCTTCCTTTTGTATCTTTAAGGTGACAAAAGGGCAATGATCAAATCAAACCCAGTCAGAAAACACCTCTATGGAATCAAATTTCCTGAAATTACTGTGTCAGGCTAAAGAAGATAAAAATTGCTGATGTTTATAACAATTCAACAGCAAGCTCTTTGAATAGAAGAGAAAAGTAAGGAATTGCTCAAAGGGAAATAATTGTGTCCTGAGTATTTTCTTCTCCTTCTTCTTTTTTTAAGAATGATGGTAGGATTTAAAACAGCAGTGTACCATTGTACTCCAGACTAAACTTACGGTGAAAATAAAGTAAGTAGCAGCAGATGCCTAACAACGTTCTGTAGATTTGAAGGAAAGAGAACCTTGAGGAGGGTGGGAAAATTGAGATACGACATAGTACTCTTTTTCACACACGAATAGATACCAACATTCCTCACTCCTAGTATCTCAGCCAGCCATCCGTTTCTGGGGAGTTCCTGCCTCCTGCTATTCTCATTCTTGATTCAGCATCATGCTGTAAGGATTGCTGTTAAACAAATGGTGTCAGACAAATGAACATCTCTTCTGACTTCCCAGCTACTCTAGAAGCCAGTGATAAGAATCAGTGATTCCAAATTCTCAGAGATTTTCATAAGAAATTAACCACAGGGAGATATTATTGACTGTTTTCTTATGTCCACAGCCTCTAAGCAAAGTTGAGAAAGATAAATGTGCCCACAGATTTGCCATTACGTTACTGTCAAGTGATCCCCGGATGGTCGTATCAATATCTGTGGTTTATAACAACAGTAGTCTATTCAAAATAGATTTCCATTGTACTATGAAATTACTTGTACCTTTATGGTCTGTGAATTTACACAGAACACTTACAGAGGATGATTCTCCTGTACTTTTCTTCCTCCCTGCCCTCAATGAACTTCCTCAAGAGGGGAACTTTGGCATAACGATGGCCAATTCTGATTGGCACAAATCTGCTCATGAATCATCAGAAAGTGACTAATTTCCCTGTACAGCAATGGTGCTTAAGACTCAGAAAGTGTGAAATGAAAAACTTAATGTTCTCCTAACAGTGCAATTTAGAATAATGTCAATACAGCCCATGCTATTTTTTCAAACCTTACATTTAAAAAAATCAAATCAAACCAAAATGGTGTGTTCCCATTGTGTGAGACATTTACTATGCAATATCGCACTCTCTTCCAACTCATCTCTCAATTGTGGAGGACACCAAGCAAAAGAAGCTGCACCATTAAATGTCAGCCCTATAATTCACACTCAATGGGCAGGCAAACAGCCCTTTTCACAGGCCTGGAAAGAATGGATGTAGAAGCACCATAAATATCGAGCTCCCTTATTAAAACAAAAAGAATAAATGATGGAAGGAAAGGAAACCCAGGAGAATCTCCCCAAGCTCCTGAGAACTATCCTTGTATATTCATTCCCATCATGAAGGAGTGGCAATGGATGCTCCCAGGAGAGACTTTTCAAATGAGAAGGCCAATGAGTCTGGTAGAATTCTCTTCAATATCTCATCATCCTTTGTAACTGGCCCTTATGAATGGAAAGAAGATGGATGGGGTGTATGGTTCAAATTGGGGTCTACAGAAAACTCTGCTCTTAGGAGATATACCAACACCCCCCCAAAAAAATCAAACCCACTGCTGTGGAGTTGATTCTGACTCTTAGCAACTCTATAGGACAAAGCAGAACTGCCCCATAGGATGTCCAAGGCTGTGAATGTTTACAGAAGCACACCCATGAAACAGCTGGGGAGTTCAAACCAATGACCTTGTGGTTAGCAGTTTAACCACTGAGCCACCAGGGTTTCTGGTCCATCAATAGCACATGTGAAAGAGCAAACTTTGGTGATTCTTATTTTAACCCCCTTTGTCACATTCTGCGCTCTTAAATCCAACCCTCTCCTTCCACCATGTTCCTGCACTAGTCCTCAGACCTGCCCCCTAACATTTGTGCTGTCCCTCCCTTCTGGGGAAGCATGAACTCCTCTAGCATTTTCCTTATACCTTTTCATTAATTCACATGAATTAATGCATTTATTCAAAAGAATCCATACTGCCTCATTTGTTCACTAACTTAGTAATAATAGATTATTCAACAGACAAGTATTTACTGAGAACTGGGCTAGATTCTGTGGTTACAGAGATGAGAATAACTCTTTCCTGTTGAAGAAACCAGTCCTATGCCATGTCCCCTTAAGCAGTAGAGGTTTGCTACTTAACAGGTAAAAATAGCCTGCATTAAAGCTTCGATAGACCTTGCAATCCTAAAAAGCCAACACCTCTCCCCTAACCTAGATCCCATATTACCTTTTCACAGGAAGCTTCAGCGTCTCATCCCGGAAGTCACTAATGTGGAAACTCTGAGCACACAGCAAGCTTAGCAATGGCCTACAGGCTTCACCGAAATAAGGCCATTTCTCATCCAAATATGGAATTACTACAACGGGGGAAAAATGGGACTTTTGTGGACTGAGTGCTTTGCTAAAAATTAAACTACTGTTAATATTTTCCTAAATTCTCGGTAATGTTTCTCCCATTTGAGCCTTAAATTTCTTATTGATACGTCCTCTCCAATGACATGATTTAATGATTGTAATAAGAGACTACCCATATTTTACCATGTAATTAGAAAAACTATATGTAAATATGTATAGCACAGTTCCGTATTATAAAAGAGCAGTGTGTTCACTTGTGTTTTTTGCTGATGCACTTCCCCAACCAAACCTGGAGGAAAACATATGTTAATGTTTGATCTGGTTAATTTCCTTTACATTCTGCAAGAGCAATAGCTGCTCAGTAACGACAGGGGAAAATCATGTTCTTTTTGCTGAAAAGAAGAGCAAAACTGTTCATCCACAGTCCCCGCCTCTTCAATTGGTCTTTCCAAGTCTTCTGAGATTCTGAGGGGTAGGAATTATGGGCTTACTGCAAGGGGCCCTGGTCGTGTAGTGGTGAAGCACTCAACTGCTAACAGAAAGGTTGGCAGTATGAACCTACCGGCTACTCCAGCGAGAAAGATGTAGCAGTCTGGGGGTGTAAAGATTACAGCCCATGACACCCTGGGGTAATTCTACTCTGGGCTACAGGGTTGCTATGAAACAACATCCACGGCAACAGGTTTAGTTTAGTTTGGGGCTCACTGCTGTTCAGTCAAGACCACTAATAATTTCCCTAAATGTACCCCTGTCACCCATTTACTGAATAGTACATTTTGCAGCATTTTCACAGCCGATTATCTGCTAAGCTTAGAGGTGGAATGTGCAATATGATGACGAAATAGTGGTGCCACTTGGAAATCTGAAGTGCTAAGTAAATACATAGCACTGCTTTCTTATTGCAGCCTCATTCGATTTAGGTGTGAAGAATATGCATTTTAATTTATATCTCAGTCTACATGGATGATCAGTTTTTAAAGGGTTCTTTGTTTATATCAGTGCCCAAATGTCACTTTTAAAAGAATTCACTTTCAAACAACTTTAAGACTTTTCTTTGGAGCAATCAGTGTATAATGTCCTAAGCCATGGGACTAAATCTTGCAGATTTTTCCTAAGGCGACATAGTCTATGAGGTAGGTGTTAATGTGAAAAATTAATAAATTTCTCCTTCATGGTTCTAGGTGGATCATTAGAAGGAATAGTATCTTTTTTCACAATACATTTAGTAACACAAAATCACATCTGTTGGAACATGACATAGAAAAATAGTGCTTAACAGTTGTCTTGATGAAACCCAAGAGACCGAATTCCATGCCACTCAAAATCCTCTTTTGCATGCGGCCAAGTTGCAGTTGTCCATCAACAATGCATGCATGTTAAGAAGCCAGTGGAGCACTGGAAACTGGGGTGAGGGAGAAGAAGGGGGTAAGCGAGCAGCTAAATTGAGAGGGAACTCAAGCACCTGGGACCTATTTTTTGAAACTGGGGATGGACAAAATCCATAACAAGAGTTGCTTCTGATCGGCGAGTCTGTGTTACTATTCTGCCTGAAAGCGTCATCTTTCTGTCAGCTCTTAACGCTAACGTTTGTGGAAAGGAGTGCGTGGGGCAGTCTCGCTTAAAATTTGGTATTGAAGTCCCCAAATTTTCACCTAAGCAGGTGCAAATTTACAAAGATGACCTTCCAAACTGAGCAACTTTGGGGAGCATTGTAATAGTTGCTATAACTGTGAAGGATGAAAGAAGATGTTCTGCGGGTAAAACTGCCCTAGAATTTAGAAGGATGTTCATCCCTATTCCCGGCAGCCTAGGCCTGCGGGTTAAGCTTCCCCTGGGAAAAAAAAACATGCATAACCCAATCTCCTATGATATGCCAACAAAAGTACAATTTAAGAGAAATCTCACTGATTATCTTCTCTCTTTTATAACTAAAACTCTTGCTCTAGTGAGAGGAAAAACACTTCTACAGTCCTCTGTGCAGAATTCACAGCCATGGCCTTAATCATCCAGGGGCTGCTCTCACTGAAACCGTGCTCTGAGGACTACTCTCTCGCCTTTGAGGTTTCCCCACAACATTTTCACTACTCTTGGTTCCATCTGTTCCAGCCTATGTCCAGCTGCTGCTCTGAGGAAAGGCCATAGTAATTATCTCCTTAACACATAATTTATCTGGCTGTGACCATCTCTGGACTACGAGTCTGAAGAGAGCCGTGATGTGCTCTCTTTCCTGATGTGACTCTGAACTAACCTGCACCACCTAGTCGGGTGGGATGTACTATCCCTGCAGACTCCCACCCAGCCAGGTCATTAGAGCCCTATCTCGCACTAAAATTTCTCCATCTGGTAATTTGACATATTTTCCTTCCTACTATTTTAAAACTGTAGTCAAAAAACAAATAAATAATGCCAACTTCATCATGAATACCTATATAAGAATGTTATACAGTAAGAAGAATACAGTCTTTTTTTTTTTTTTAAAGGGTCGTGGGGAGCAGAGTTCAATTTCCAGTGACACTTGGCACATCTCTTTACCACTCAGAACATCAGCATCCCCATCTGTAAAAGGAGAACTTAATAAATATCTCAGAAGACTGTTCTGGGGATTAAGTGCTGTAACAGAGGGAACAGCGCATCTCACATTTTAATGTGTATATAAAGCATAATGTGTGTATAAAGCATAATGTGTGTATAAAGCCCTAGGAGTTTTGTTACAATGCAAACTCTGATTTGGTGGGTCTGAGGTGGGTCCTGGGACTCTGCCTTTCTAACAAGCTACCTGGTGAGGCCCCTGCAGTCACAGGCAGCATGTTCAGTAACAAGAATGTCTTGGACAACTGCTGTCTAGGACACCTGCCATAAAGTGGCCTTCTGTTCACTAGCATCAGACGGATTCCTCCACTGGTGTGTCCCTCACTGGTGTCTGTTGCAGAATGGACACTTCCTGAGTCTTTCATTTTATTTAAATAAAAAACATGGGAGCAGGCATTCCAGAAGCCACTGTAAAATATCCATACACATTACCTGAAGTTTTCCTCTAGCCTTTCTTTCTGCCCTTAGTCCAGATGGGCTTTGTGGCATGTTTGTCCAGGTATCTAGGAAAATAGTCATTGCATTTTCTCCTTTTGGGGACAGGCCCTCTGATCATATACAAGAGAATGTGAAGTTGCCTTAAACTGAAGATCTGAGGGGGTGGGCAGATCCATGCACACTGGGCGTCCTGTTTCCAGAGAGAGTGCTGGCTGAGAAGGAAGAGGAAGACAAGGAGCACCTTGCTAGTAGCTGTGGGTCCCCCTAGCTTTGTGAAGGTTCGGCCGGGCCTGTGGAGAAATGGTTCCATTCTATTGGAGGTGAGAACTCCAGCGCACTCCCAGTGGGCAGTGGCTCCCGTGCACAGATAAAGGCCAGTGAGGGAAGAGGCAGAAGCCTGAGCGACAGAGTCTGTAATGGAGCCTCCTGCCCCACCACGGGGCAGCCAGACTAATGCTCCTTTTAGTGAACATGCCCACCGAGGCCAGAACAAACGAGGCCACGGAAGTGGCGAGTATCAATCTCAATGGCTGGCAGCATGCACAGGCGGCCCGGCAGGGGCGCCCAGGAAGGTGGATTGCTATCACCCGTGTGACAAATGAGAAAGGCAACATGACTCTACAAGAGGGTGAAGAGAAACCGGTCAGAGCTGGGTAAGCACTGGAGCAGTTCTGAACAGTGACAAAGCTGCAGGGATTACAGAGCGTCAGCCTGTGTGTGGTCCCATCCACCTGGGCTCTAAGGAGGAGGTAAACACACAGCCAGGCACGGCGTGGATCCCTGGGCTCTGGCTGCCCACTCCACCGATGGGAAAGACCACTCAGAAACAGAAAAGTGCTAACTGGGGGTGCAAGGGAAGCCGCTGAAGGAAGACAGAGCTATTTAACACACACACACACACACACATACACACACACACACACACACACATGGATGGCGGGGAGAGAGAAGCAAGTTGGGCTGGGAATTTCTTGGTGCAGAAAAGCAATAAGCAAGATAGCAGGGAAAACTACTGAAGGAGAAATATTATAAATGGCAAAGGCCTGACAGGTTAGCCAGGCAGGAAGGTGAGCAGATTAGAGAGGGAGAATGAAAAGGCACCAGCACTAATGCTGGCCTCCTGGAGCCAGAATCAGAGTACACACAGAGGCAGAAGCTACCAAGACCAGAGGGACAAACTCAAGTTTGGAAACAGCCTCAGATTAGTTCTGAAAACCTACCAGATGACCAAATCACTTGTCGTAGCAACACACTGTGATTCCCTGGGGAATAAAATATAAGATTGAAACCAAGTACACTGCACTCTACTATGACAAGAATGTGTTGTTGTTGTTGTCATGTGCCGTCGATTCAGACCCTACTCATAGCGACCCCTCCTTGGGTTTCCGAGGCAGTATCACTATGGAAGTAGATTGCCCTATCTTCCTTCCAAGGAGTGGCTGGTGGGTTTGAACTGCCAGCCTTCTGGTTAGCAGTCAAGTGCCTTAGCCACTATGCTACAAGAATGTACATACATGCATTTCCTGGTATATAATAGATATGCTAAGGTCTGGGGTGGGGTGGTACACTCAATGTCAGAACTCAGAGGAAGGACAGGTTCAGAGAAACAGTGACTAGGACCTTGGTGTTCACAAAGTTAGTAACAGAAAATATGGACATCACTTCAATTTCATTTTAAGAGTGTTTATTTTTATGATATATTTAGAATGTGGTAAGGAGCCCTGGTTGCTCAGTGATTAAACACTCAGCAGTTAGCCAAAAGGTCAGAGGTTCAACCCTCCAACTACCCCAAAGAAGAAAAGACCTGGCAACCTATTCCCATAAATATTACAGCCTAGGAAACACTGTGGGACAGTTCTACTCTGTCATATAAGGTCGACAGGAGTCAGAATCAACTCCATGGCACACAACAACAACAAAGTAGTAACTAAAATATTATAAGACTCCTAAATTCTTGATCCTTTTTAAAGGGTCTCTGGTCAGAAAAATGTTGAAAAATACTGGCTTATGAACACTCAAACATATGTGTACAAACATAAAGTGAAATGGGACATCAATTTAATTATCTAACGAGTTTATGTAGCATAGCCATTGTTTTATTGGTAAATTTCCTCAAAAATGGTTTTGGGGAAAGCTAAATGTCCCGGGTAATTGTGGCACCTTAACATTTTGTATAAATCTGGGAATTTCAACTTCAGCACTTTGGGTGGCGATTATTTGTTGTGGAGGTGTTGTCCTGTGTATTACAGAATATTTAACAACATCCCTGGCCTCTACCCAACAGAAACAGAAATACTCCTCAGTTGTGAAAACTAAGATGTCTCCACACATTGCCAAATGTCCCTGGGGAGGAAACATTGTCCCCATTTGAAAACCACTGGTTTAAATGGAATTATCTAATTCCATAATTAGATATAGTCCCAGGTTGTGCAAAAGGAGCTCTGGTGACTCTGTGCCTAAGGCATTTGACTGCTAACCAGAAGGTTGGTGGTTCAAACCCACCAGCCACTATGCAGAAGGAAGATGGGGCAATCTACTTCTCTAAAGATTTATCACTTCGGTAGTTGCTATGAGTCGGAATTGACTCAATGGCAGTGAGTTTGGTTTGTTTTTGGGGGGTGTTGCACAAATGGTTAAGAAATTGGTGACTAGTGGAAAGGTTGGTGGCTCAAACTCACCCAGAGGCACCTCAGAGGACAGGCCCATTAGATAGAGCTTCCGTAAGGTGACAGTCTTGAAAACCCTATGGAGAAGTTCTACATTGCGCATACAGTGTTGACGGGCTTGCCATGGGTTGGAATTGACTCAAAAACAGCTAGCTCATAGGTAGATCCAAAGGTTATGACTATTGAGAAATATAAGATTTAGGCAGTGATCATAAAACGATGTGGCTAACTACTCCATACTTCCTGAGATCACTGATTCTGTACTGTTATGATATTCAGTAATCAAAAGGGTCTTATATCATATCTGATAAGTAATCCTACATTTTCCATTTCACTTATGTCCCCTGAAGCTATACTCATGATGCTTTTACCACCTTGGTTTTGGGTGATTCACATACTCAGCTTTAGCTACTGCCACCCAAATCACAGAGAATGGTGACAACATGTGAATATCAGCATACAGCCATAATTAAAGGCTATCTCCTAAAACCTGAAGGAATTCGACTTGATTCATAGTTGTGCAAGTGACAAAAATAGGACTGACCCAAATATGTCGTTGTTGTTGTTGTTATGTGCTGTCGAGTCAGACCCGACTCAGCGACCCCTCCTTGGGTTGCTGAGGCAGTATCACTATGGAAGTAGATTGCCCAACCTTCCTTCCGAGGAGTGGCTGGTGGGTTTGAACCACCAGCCTTCTGGTTAGCAGTTAAGTGCCTTAGGCACTATGCTACCAGAGCTCCAAATATAAGAGTATTAAAGTATCTACTGGTGATGAAAAAATGAAATATGATTTAGAAAAAAAATCAGAGTAATATTTAAAAGATAGATTAAATGCAATCCCTTAATATGTGCTATGATTTTCTATAGCTTTCTCATCAACTGCAACAAAAACACATTCCTTATGTAAGTGTTATGATGCATGCAAGGGCCTCTTTATGTTTACAGTGAACCAGTTTTTAGCTTATCCAAGAAATGATGAGTCACAGAAAAAGAGAAAGACCTTCACTAGATGGATTGATATTGACACAGTGTCTGCAACCATGGCCCCAAATATAGCAACAATTGTGAGGATGGTGCAGGACTGGGCAGTGTTTTGTACTGTTATGCAGAGGGTCACTATGAGTTGGAACCAACGCAATGGCATCAACATCAAAAACAATAAGAAACAATTCTTTTTAACCAAATTGTTGCACACTGCAGTAGTGCAAAATGGACTTGATAATACTATAAAGAGCACTGAACTAGGTCAAAACTCTAATCCCAGCATCCACTGGTCTTTGAGTCACTATTATATCTCATCTGTAATATGGGATTTATAATAACTGCCTTGCCTTTCTCATAAGGAGCTCTGGTAGTACAATGTCTAAGGCATCTGACTGCTAACAAGACGGTTGGTGGTTCAAACCCACCAGCCACTCCATGGAAGCAAGACTGGGCAATCTACTTCAGGAAAGATTTACCGCCTCGGAAACCCAATGG
>NW_006921616.1:18787897-18794759 GCF_000298275.1 Orycteropus afer afer
TGGGTTTGAACCGCCAGCCTTCTGGTTAGCAGTCAAGTGCTTTAGCCACTATGCTACCAGAGCTCCTTATGATTTACTTGAGATTTTTTTTTTTTATTATTTGCTTATGTGTAGATGAAAAGTCTACTCTGTTAATGGCCACATGGCAGAGAGCAGAGGGAAACTGAAACACAGGGAAGGCTGGGGCTGAGTCGCTCTGCCAGTTTCCCTCTGCCAGGTCCCAGCAGTGAGCATGCGGGCCAGTATCATCTACAGGTGAGTTCCGGCAGCTCACCTGCGTTCAGCACACATCAAGAAAAGTTCACTCATAGTACATGGTTTAGACTAAGTGGCTTAAAATATCTCTCTGTATATTTAATCAGAATGTCCATAAGTGATTATCAAGTATTAAAACCTCTTTCAGGATATGACTTGTTTTTCTCTTCAGCCAATTCTCCTTGCATTAAAGAATCAGTTATACAAATGTAACATGAGGCAAAAGGAAAAGTTAAAGCACTGCCTAAGACCTTATGTATGGCTACAGGCAGCCTGTCTGATATGATTTGTTTTTCCTTAGCAAATTTGTATTATACACTGTAAAGACCACTCCCTTATGCTGATAGCATCAGAGAGTGCTTAGGCAAAAATTAGATGTGAGATGCAGGAGGGAAGTTTCTTTATTTGGTTCCTCTTGAACATAAAAGGAACACAGCATATATCAGATCAGAGTAAGTAAAGCACATCAAAGACGCTAAAAAGCTGCTGCCCAGCTGCAGATGTCCTCCTACCTCAAAGGACATCCAAGTCGGCAGGATAAGCCTCCATCTTAGGCAGCCAGGCCTGGGCCTGTCGGCTCCCCATCATGAGAGCGATGCATTATTAAAGAAACAACAAGACAACATGCGCAACACGTTGGAGATAAGCGGTGGTCAATGAAACCCAGGCGTCGTTGGCAATGAGGGCCAACAATAAAGAGCAGTGATGTTTTCAGAGCTTGGACAGGACCAGGAAAAAAAAAAAAAAGTGCTGTCAGGAAAAGGGAGATAAAAGTGGTAAACAGTGCAGCAAGGGGTGTGCTGGAGATAAAACAGGAGGAAGAGGAATCAGCAGCGGCAGCTCTGACATTTCCGAGGCTTTACTGAAATGCACTTGGGGTTCTCAGATGTCAGAGTCTGAGGGATGATTTTTCTTGCGGAGGTCTGAGGGATCATCAGGCGAGACAGATGGAGGGACTGAGAGACATCTCCCTTCAGCAAGAATGGGCTGCGTCAGATAAATCAAAGGGGGCTTGATGTTTCTGTTACACGGAGCTGATGGGTGAGACTTCTGATGGGTAGAAATGCTGCTCCAGGAAGAGAGGCTGGTGTCCCACTACTGTGACCAGGCTGAGTGGCTCCTGCTGTCCCACTACTGAGACTGGGCTGAGCGGACCCCCACCCCATCACTACACTTCCTGCAGGTGGGTTCAAAAATCATTTTCACTGCTGTTAGAACAGTGCACATCTCTAATTTTCTGAAACCTAATTCTAATTCTAAAAATCTGATTTTAATTTTCAGAACGTATTATTTACTTTTAAGATAAATAATACTTTTTGCTTTGCAAACAACACTGAAAAATACTACAGTCTATTCACACCTAACTCAGTCCCCGGCATTAACATAAAATCTTTGTAGAGTGAATACTGAGTGGAATAGTGGCATTAGTCTACTGTAACTCTCCCAGAGAATGTTCATTCATCAGTGGACCAGTGCAATTGTGAATGTTCTCTATTCCTTTAAATTTGTCTTCCCCTTTCTCCTTTTTGATTTCTTGTTTACATATTTTCTTCGTCAGCCTTTGCCACTGGTCCAGGTGGTGGTTCAGAAACTTTTCCAAGGACTTGTGAAAATGCAGCTTGGTGGTCCTCACTCCCAGAGTGTCTAACACAGTAGACCTGGCTTTGGGTCCTAGAATTGGCATTTCTAGCAACATGCTGTTGATGCTGTTGGTTCCTGGACCACACTTTGAAAACCACTGTATAGAGTAGTAAAGGCAAGAAGTATCTTTCTAAGATAGACTCAACAAGTGTCCATCTTTTAAGGGGGTGATCCCCCCAGTTTTGTGGGATGAGCCTAAACCCATCATTCTGATCAAAATATGAAGAAAAAAAAAAAAAACTATATGTTATGAAAGAGTTGAGCATAAAAAGATCACCAAGAAGTGTCAGAGAAAGTGCTTTCAGATATCTAATGAAAGCAATAGTGCTCCACTACCTGGGTATTTCTTAGGTAACAGATGTGTTATTTGAGTGTTCTCTCCAGTACTAAATTCACCATGTGAATTTGTTCTTTTGTCTTTGTTTAATTTCTTCTGGGACAACTGGGTTATATTCCAACTGGAGATGCCCTCTTGGAAATCACAGAACTGAGAAGCTGTGGGTACAGACTGGCTTATTCCACAAAGGTTTGGCACAATTCCTATTCATCCCTTTGCAGGATACATTAGAGATGAGAATTAATGAGTATATTTACCACCATCCACAAATGTACACCTCAGCCCCAGTGCATCCAACCACACTCACCCTCTCTCAGGCGCCCTCACTGTCCCCAGCAAACAGAACCATCTACCTGAGGCAAGAAGTCCTGAGCCGCATCTGTCTCCTCCTTCTCCTTCACATCTCACATCCAATTGGCCAAAGTATTTTTTTTTTTTTTTATTCCCCCATTGCATCCAAACCATTTTCTCCTTCACCGCTGTTGTTTTAATGCAGAAATCTATCCACGTTTTCCGGTACTATGGCAGCGCCCTCTGACTAATTTCTTATCCTCAGTTTCTCTCCATTCTCATCTTCTTTTTACTCAGCTGTCAGTGTTGTGTTTCCAACAGAAGTGCCCCTATCACTCTCATGCCTACAAGCCTCCCTAGGCTTCCCACTATGGAGAGAATGAAGGATGGACTTCTCTTGCAGGTTGGAAAACCTTTCAAACCCAGCCTGGTCCCAGCTCACCTTTTCAGATACAACTTTTGTTCCAGATATATTTTACATAGACTTTATATTCTGTTATGATCTGTTTTATGGACTGCACAGCTTGCATCTTTCCTTCTACTTTAAATATCCTTCTATACCTCATTCACCTCTAAAATCCCTCTTGATCTCCCCATGTCAGCTGAAAAGCCATCACTGGTCTCTAGCTCCATTAACTGACCCTCCACTGTAACTTTTCTTAATTTGGCCAAGCAAAATCTGCCTTTCTTTCCACTCTATAAACTTAAGAGCAGGAACCAGATTTCCCTTTACCTTTGGATGCCCAGCATACCCATGACGATTAGTGGTAGTAATGAAATGCTGTGTGAATAAGAAGAATTAAATAAGAATTTTCTCTAATAATGCTCTCTTTGGAGGAAAGGTGTTCTAAGGGAATGGCAGCGTTCCATTACAAATTTAACAACACAACCATTCCTGTGATTTACATTATGCTTGCTTGTCCAAAACAGGTCAGAGGAGCACTGTGGCAATCTGTGTTTTTCAGGTGCATTTACAAAATATTCAAATAGGTCTACAGTAAACTTATTCAATGAGGCGGAAAGTGCTCAGACAGCCAAGAAAGATTAAGTTAACAAAACAAAACATAAATTGGAGAAACTCATTAATACGCTCATAGGACTCTAATGGTAAACTCAAAGACTGGTTTAGCATCCTGAACAGCAGCAGATGGTTCTTAGAAAAACTGTACAGTAGAACATAAAGTGGCCCCATCCCTTGGCATCCTCACAATCGTTGCCATGCTTGAGCCCATCACTGCAGCCACTGTGTCCATCCATCTCATCGAGGGTCTTCCCTTTTGTTGCTGACCCTCTACTTTGCCAAGCATGATGTCTTCTCGAAGGACTGGTCCCTTCTGATAACATAAGCAGTGCATGAGATGAAGTCTGGCCATTCTTGCTTCTAAGGAGCACTCCCATCATACTCCTTCCAAGACAGATCTGTTAGTTCTCCTGGCAGTCCATGGTATTTTCGATATTCTTTGTCAACCATAATTCAGATGAATCTATTCTTCTTTGGTCTTCATTATTTGTTATCCAGCTTTCTCATGTATATAAGGTGACTGAAAATACCAAGGCTTTCATGGGTCAGGCACACCTATGTCTTCAAAGTGACATCTATGCTCTTTAACATTTTAAAGAGGTCTTTTGCAGCAGATCTGCCCAGGACAAGTACATCTTTTGATTTCTTCACTGCTGCTTCTATGGGTTTTGATTGTGGATCCAAGCAAAATGAAATTTTTGACAACTTCAGTCTTTTCTCCATTTATCATGATGTTGCTTATTGGTCCAGTTGTGAAGATTTTAGTTTTCTTTCTGTTGAGATGTAATCCATAATGAAGGCTGTAGTCTCTGGTCTTTATCAGTAAATGCTTCAAGTTATCTCCACTTTCAGCAAACAGGGTTGTATGATCGCATATCATAGGTTGTTAATTAGTCTTCCTTGAATCTTAATTCTGTGTTCTTCTTCATGTAGTCCAGCTTCTTGGGTTATTTGCTCAGCATAGAGTTTGAATAAGTATGGGAAAGGATACAACCCTGACACACACAATTTCTTGTTTTAAAGCATGCAGTATCCCCTTGTTCTGTTGAAATAACTGCCTCTTGATCTATGTGCAGGTTCCTCATGAGCACACTTAAATGTTCTGCAATTCTCATTCTTCACAATGTTAACCATAATTTGTTATGACCTACACAGTCAAATGTCTTTGCATAGTTAATAAAACACAGGTAAACATCGATCTGGCATTCTCTGCTTTCAGCCAACATCCATTAGACATCAGCAATGCTATCCCTCATTCATGTCCTCTTCTGAATCTGGCTCGAATTCCTGGCATTTCCTGTTTATATACTGCTACAACCATTTTTTAATTATTCTCAGCAAAATTTTACTTGTGTGAAGATAGTAATACCTACTAATGAGTCCCTGAGTGGTGCAAATGGTTAACATACATGGCTGCCTAATGAAAGGTTAGGAGTTCAAGTCCACCCACAGGCTCCTTGAAAGAAAAATCAAAACCCAAAAGAAACAAAAAAATCAACCATTGAAAATCCTATGGAGCACAGTTCTATTCCAACACGTATGAGGTTGCCATGTGTTGGGGCAACGGTTGTACTAGTTATATACGTTGATGTGTAGATTAAACAACATAAAGCTTATCAAAACAAAACAAAATCCACTGCCATCAACTTGATGCCGACTCATGGTGACCCTATAGAACAGGGTAGAACTGCCCCATAGGGCTTCTAACACTAGATCTTTCAAGGAAGCAGACTGCCGTATCTTTCCCAAATGGAGCAGTTAGTGGGCTCAAACTATAGACCTTTTGGTTAGCAACTGAGCACTTTAACCATTGCACCACCAGTACTTCTTACTGTATATAAAGTGCTTAGCAAAGTGCCTAGTATGTAACACCTCACCAAATCAAACTCACAGCCATTGAGTCGATTCTGACTCATAGCAACCCCCACTGGGTTTCCGAAGTGGTGAATCTTCATGGAAATAAATTGCCCCATCTTCCTTCCACGGAGTAGCTGGTGGGTTTGAACTGTCATGCTCTGATTAGCAGACAAATGCCTTAGGCATTGTGCCACCAGACCTCCCAGTATTTAACAGGCATTGGATAAATGGGTCAGACACACAGTAATCAAGACACAGGTGAAAATTTGTCACTTTTTGTGTTGCATAAATATGTACACATTTCAGGAAGTTGTGCAGATGTTTAGAAAGCAGAATTAAAAAGTCAAAGCAATGGCAGGTAGGGTTAGTGATGATGGCAAGAAGAAATGAGAGAAAAGCATCCATCTTTCTGCCTATTCTTCTCTCCTGCTCTGTGAACAGTTCAGTTGAGGACTATTTCAAATACTATCTATTGCTTCTAATATGTACACATGTGTAGTTTACCAGCCACAGGGTTAATTTCCCATCATTCACTTACATGCTTTGATTCTCACAAGTGTTTCCAGGGGCTGAAGGGAATGTAGTTGGATTAATAACATACCTGCTGATTGAAGATCTAGAGCCTTCTGTTAGCTTGTTTGTATGGTGCTTTATTTCAGTGAAACAAAGACTTTTTTAAAATTATAATTAATTGTCATGGCTTCCTCTGTCTCCCACAGAATGCCTAGTGAACGTTTATTTTCTGAAATAGTTTGGTAACAATAAGGCTAATGATGACAATAATAATTTACATCAGTAAACTATTCAATTAAAAACACATTTGATTAAATCATCCTTTAAACTCTAGAAGCAGGTGTACATGGATTGTTGTTGGGCTTCCATCCTCCATATTAAAACTATTTTTTTCTGAGGCAAAAGCCTCCCTTCAACTCTGCCTCTGGCCATTCTTGTATGTACGATATAAACTTTGAATTTCCCCGCAATTATGATAAACACCTTTGTTATATTTTCAGTTAATCTTATCATGGCACAGGACAGAAATTTCTCTTTCAACTTTTCCTACACTCACAGGGCTGACACTTTGTCTCAAACCTTTATATAAAAGAGTGGGGAAAAAAATAAAGGTTTGTGACAATGGTGAATTAAACACATTTCTGCTCACCAACCTGCCATTAAGCAGTGCAGCAGTGGATATGCTCCGTGAAAGAAATCAGAGGTCTGATAAATATGCAGAGAGGCAATTCTGGTGGAAGTGGAGTACGAGAAAGGAAGGGGAAGTAGAGGGAGAGGAAAAAAGATACATGCAAGTAGATTAAAAAGGAGAGTGATAAGAACGTTAGCATTCAAAATAGGAGGTCAAGGGGAGAGGAGATGTAAGCCAAGAAACCAAGACAATTGGGTCCTAGAAACATGACTCAGATAAACAAGAGCTGGTTTGGTGGGGCATGTGCCTTTTGGTT
>NW_006921616.1:18795189-18796470 GCF_000298275.1 Orycteropus afer afer
CTGCCCTTCTTTTCTCTCTTTCTTTTCTGCCTCTCTTTTTTCTCTCTCCATCAAAAGCATAAAGGAAAACACATTCTCACAAAATGAACTGAATGGGAAGAAGAAGAAATAGCCCAAGACATGGAAGAAAGGAATGCACTGAACTTATGGGGCATCAGCATGTCTGAACTGTAGTCCTGGATTTGCCACTAGGTAGCTTTGTAACCTTCAACAAATCATTTCAGCTTTTTGGACTTCAGTTTCCTCTTCTATACAATGAGGAGCCACCACTCATCTGTCAGTTTGTCATTCTGTGGTGGCTTGCATGTTGCTGTGAGGCTGAGGGCTATGCCACTGATATTTCAAAGACCAGTAGGGTCACCCATGGTGGAGTCAGACAGCCATATGATGTACTATGTGGGAATGACAAATTGAAGAGGTATGGTGTGGCATTCATCATCCCAAAAAAGGTTTCAAGATCTATCTTGAAGTATACTGCTGTCAGTGATAGGATAATATCTATATACCTACAAGGAAGACCAGTTAATACTATGATTACTCAAATTTAAGCACCAACCATCAAAGCCAAAGATGAGAAAATTGAAGATATTTACCGACTTCTGCAGTCTTAAATTGACCAAACATTCAGTCAAGATGCATTGAGTATTACTGGTAATTGGAATGTGAAAGTTGGAAACAAAGAAGAATCACCAGTAGTTGGAAAACAGGGCCTTGGTAATAGAAATGATGCTGGAGATCACATGATAGAATTTTGCAAGACCAATGACATATTCATTGCAAATACCTTTTTCCAACAACACAAATGGTAGCTATACACGTGGACTTCACCAGGTAAAGTACACAGGAATCAGATGGACTACATCTGTGGTGAGAGGAGAAAGAGAGGCTTAGTATCTTCAGCCAAAACAAGGCCAGGACCTGACTGTGGAACAGACCATCAACTGCTCACATGCAAGTTCAACTTGAAGACAATTAAAACAAGTCCACGAGAGCCAAAATAGGACCTTGATTATATCCCTCCTGAATTTAGAGACGATCTAAAGAATAGATTTGATGCATTGAACACCAATGACCGAAAACCAGAAGAATTGCGGGATGACGTCAAGAACATTATCCATGAAGAAAGCAAAAGGTCATTAAAGAGACAAGGAAGGAAGAACAGACCAAAATGGATGTTAGAAGAGACTCTGAAACTTGCCCTTGAATAGTAAGTAGCTAAAGCAAATGGAAGAAATGACAAGATAAAAGAGCTGAACAGAAGAGCAGCTAGAGAAGACAAAG
>NW_006921616.1:18797382-18802383 GCF_000298275.1 Orycteropus afer afer
CCCTGGAGAAGGATGCTTTGCAAAGCATCATGCTTAATAAAGTGGAGGGTCAGCGATAAACAGGAAAGCCCTCAATGAGGTGGATTGACACAGTGGCTGCAATGATGGACTCGGGTATAGCAAGGAGTGTGAGGCTGGCTCAGAGCTGGGCAGTGTTTCATTCTGTTGTACACAGGGTCACTGAGTCAGAGCCCACTCAACGATGCTTAACAACAACACAATAGGAGGCAATATTAGGTCATCTTTGATCTCCCTTCCAGTTGTAAGTACTTAATTAAAGGGTGAAGGACTTAGAGTTAAGAAATAGATTTGTGTTATGATTCTGAGTTCACAATTGCTATATGATCTTGGTCAAGTTACACATTTTTAAATTTCAGTTCCCTATCTACAAGATCTGAGTAAAAATAGCATATACCTACCTCATAAAAGTATGGCCACTAAGATTAGGAAGGGAAACAGCAATGTGGGAGACAACCTGAGGTGTTGACTTTCCACTGTCTGGCAGGCACAGCCATTTTGATTGTTTACACATGGCAGCCATTTTGGATATTTAAAGTGACTGAGGGTGCAGCAATTTTGGTTGTTTATAAGTGGCAGAAAAACAAGAAAATAAAATAAAAAAGCAAATAAAAATAAGGCCATGATTAAGTGAGATAGGCATATAAAGCACTTAAAATGGTGCTTGACACGTAACATGTGCTTGATAAACCATAATTATTATTTTTAACCAAAATGGACATTTTGTTTTTATTGTCCAAGATAGTTCTTCATCTATAAATTCAATATCTCTGATAGCAGAGAAGTAAAGCTATATTCCAACAGCCATTTGGAAAAGCAATATAAAATAGCACAAGGACAAGCTATTTGGTAATCTCTGGTGGTGTAGTACCTAAGGCACTTGACTGCTAACCAGAAGGATAGCAATTCAAACCCACCAGCCACTCCTTGGAAGGAAGGTTGTTGGACAATGTACTTTTGTGATGATACTGCCTCGGAAACCCAAGGACGGGTCGCTATGACACTATGAGTCAGATCTGACTCAACGGCTGGGATTTTTTTTTTTTTTTTTTTGGTTATTCATATTTTAAGGAGCTCTGGTGGTGTAGTGCCTGAGGCATTTGACTGCTAATCAGAAGGTTGATTGTTCAAACCCACCAGCTACTCTGTGGAAGGAAGACTGGACAATCAATTTCCATAAAGATTTACTGTCTTCCTTAGAAACCCAATGTGGATCCCTATGAGTTGGAATCTACTCGATGGCAGTGAGTTTTTGTGTTTTTGTTTTTAATTTATGTCTCAGTGACACAACAGAATCCCCTTTAAAGATCAAATAAAACAGATCAGCATAAATTCCTTCCTCAGAACTATGAATGGGTGTTAGATATTATCATGTCTCTAATACAGATATTTGCCTTATGGTTTTTATTTATTTATTTTGGTGGTTCCTTGTGTGGTTATTGCTTTGTCTGGAAAACTATCCACTTTCCTTTTAGGGTTTATTTCTTGGAAAAGAGCAGACCCTTTTTTTGGAATAAATAAAACTGATCATGCTTGCTGTTCATCAAACCAGCACTTCAGTCGAAAAACATCCCTTATGCCCACTGGGCCCTTCTGCCATGACCCTTTATGTACAAGTTTACGAAGGTGAAAAGAAGATTCTCAAAGATGTCAACTAGGGCACAGCTTTAGCTCAAGCTGTCAAGTTGGAGTAAGTGATATAAAAAATCCTGGCGCTAGAGCAGGGCTTTGCAAGGAGTGATCCATTCACACTCTGCTGCCTTCTTCTCTGTTCTCCTTAAGGGAAAAATGAGTGTGGAGGGGCTGGAGAACAGAGCTTTTGACCACACCACGGGGTGTAAGTGCTGTGGCCAGGCTGGTTCGTGCCACTCAGCTAAAAGCTGTTCCAAAATGATAGCATTTTAGCCACAAACTCAAGTCTAGTCCCAGATGATCTCTAAGATGAATCTGATAAATAGAAATTTGTGAGTGCTTTGGTGTGAATATGAGATAGTTAAAAAGAAGAGTCACAAGTATTACTTGTGGGCACAAATGTGAGATCTTTAGCCCAATGTTTAGGTAACATTTCATGTCCAGAAAGAGGAAGCCACAATGATGATGGAGGACATTAACAGTTATTGACTGTACTATGTGTTGTTGCAATATAAGTCTATTAAATTATTCTAACAACCATGGGAGATAGACAATATGTCCCTTTTACATATGAGAATCCTGGGTACTACAAGTCATGGTCACATAATTGCTATCCAGTGGACTATCCAGTCTGCATCTCTTCATGGGACTCTAAGAAATGAGGAGTGGGAAGAATTCTCCAGGTTCCAAAAGACTTTATTTTTCCTTTTCTATCCAGGACAGTGTATAAAACCCTACCTACTTGCAGTTACAGCAAACATTGCAATGCAGGTTGCCAATGTACTTTTGGCAGTGTCATGTCTCAGCATTCCCAATATATACACACATGTTCAGTAGGCAATAGAAACTGCTACTAGTACATGGTGTAGTTGAGACCAATGGACTTTCTACTATGGCTGTGAACTTGAAACCGTTGCAGACCCCAACTACATCTCTACAATCAGAACATCAGCTCTGACTTAGGAAAGGGATAGGTCTCATGCAGAGATGCATGAGACTTAGAGCCCTGTGACTTTCAGATGAACATCTGTGGGTGATGACTGAAGAAGCAGAAAAGAAGAGGGACATCAGCTTAGCCTACGAGTTTCACCAACACCTCATTGGAAGGGGATTGACAAGTAACATCAGAACTACATGAGTTTTTCCAGTATATTATTTTGTAACATAGTCTAAACCAAAAAACAAAACAAATCCACTGCCATCAAGTCAATTCTCATTCATAGTGACTCCCACTGGGTTTGCAAGGCAGTAAATCTTTATGGAAGTAGATTGCCTTGTCTCCCTTCTAAGGAGCAGCTCATAGCTTTGAACCACCGACCTGGTTAACAGTCAAATACCTTAGGCACTGTGCCACTGGAGAGCTTTCATATAAATTTATTTAAGGGACTTTGTGCTATTAACTCTCTGATATTGGATGTATCCACTTGTTATCAGCATTATCAGCAAATGGTGAGATGGAGTAGGGAGTGGAAAGAAAGCAGAAAATAGGAAAAAAAACATTAATAAAAAAATAGAAATATATAAAGATACTTTGACAATAAACTTGGGTTTGATGTCTAGAATGAAACTTTTCACCAACTGGTTGAGAACAAACCCCATTTAGATGATCAGCTTCAGGGTTTTCATCCCCCCTGCCCTTCTATTCCCCAATTATGAATTACTCTAACAGAGTAAGGCATTCAGGAAATTTAGAGACAGCATGGCAGGTTCTTCAATGTGATCTATTGTTGTGTGCAGCTGAGTTGATTCTGACTTATACAGACCCAAAAGGAAAGAGAACAAGCTGATAAAGTTTTGTAGGCTGAAATCATTACAGATGCAGATCACCAGGTTTGTTCTCACTTGGAGCAGCTGAGGGTTCAAACTGCTTTCCTTTTGGTTAACAGCTAAGTGCTTAACCGCGGCACCACAAACCAAAAAAGAATGCCAAACTCACTGCCATCAAGTCAGATCTGACCCATCGTGATCCCTCCTTGGGTTTCCAAGGCGGTATCACTACGGAAGTAGGTTGTCCAATCTTCCTTCTGAGGAGTGGCTGTGTGTTTGAACCGCCAGCCTTCTGGTTAGCAGTCAAATGCCTTAGGCACTATGCCACCAGTGCTCCCACAACTCCACAAGGTCTCTTTAAATAGGATCTAGGCAGATCCTATTGCCTAGCTGGTGAATCAGATTAGAAGTCAAGGCCAGAATGGCTCTAATATCAACAATATACTATATAGCACATTATCCAGATCTTAATGCAGAAATATTGAGAGACAAATCATGCCCAACTTTACTGCATGTGGAGTTCTTCACAAGAAAGCAGTGTATCAATTAGGCATTATTTGAAACGTGCCCTACACATATCTGAAAAAAAAAAGCAAAAAAACTCCTCATAGTTTTTCCTGTTTGATACTTTTGTTTTTTTCTACCATTTTGTTCCTTAAAGGAGAGGAAATGGAAGGAGTATTTTGGGGCAGTGGATGGGAGCATGAATGCCAAGTTTAGAAAGATGGTGGGTTCTGATCCTTGTTGTGTTACTATCTCTGGCATACAACTAATGCCCTAAGTTACCCTATCTTCCCCTCCCTTTTGCCTCACTTGTTAACTGGTACCAACAGTTTGTAGCACAAAGGGTGGTTATGAGAATTAAATAAAACAATATTTAGCATATGTCTGACACATGTTGTTAGATGCCATCAAGTTAATTCTGACTCTTAGAGACCCCATGTAACAGAGTACAACTTGCCCATAGGGTTTTCTAGGTAGTAGTCTTTACAGGAGCTGATTGCCATGTCTTTCTCCTATAGAAAACGGCTGGTGGGTTCCAATCTTCAACCTTTTGATTGGCAGCCTAGTGCTTAACCACTGTGCCACCAGGACTCCTTATCTGATACATAAAATACTAAAACCCATTGGCATCGAGTCAATTCTTACTCATATGTACCCACAGTGGGTTTCCAAGGCAGTATATCTTTACAGAAGTAGATTGCTTCATCTTCCTTCTGCAGAGCAGCTGGTGCGTTTGAACCACCAGCCTTCTAGTTAGCAGTCAAATGGCTTAGGCACTGCACCACCAGTGCTCCTTTATCTGATACATAGTGAGTACTTTATAAATGTCAGCCACTAATACAGTACTTGGTATGGAAGCCAATTTACCTCGAATGGGGCTCGATGCTAGTAAAATCCAATGTTGTTGTTGTTAAGTGCTCTCAAGTCAGATCCGACTCATAGCGACCCCTCCTTGCGTTTCCGAGGTGGTATCACTATGAAAGTAGATTGCCCAACCTTCCTTCCGAGGAGTGGCTGGTGGGTTTGAACCGCCAGCCGTCTGGTTAGCAGGCAAGTGCCTTAGCCACTATGCTACCAGAG
>NW_006921616.1:18802913-18810282 GCF_000298275.1 Orycteropus afer afer
GTAGATTCCACCATGGAGTTGATTACCAGTCTCATCATGGGGGATACTACATCTAGCTGCCCAGCCAAGCTGACACACAAACTGAACTACTACAACAAGAAAATAAAATTACAAACACATAAAAGTTCATCAACTACACAAAGGCACTTAGGACAAAAATCTCCTGAACTTTCACTACCCACTACCCACCTTACAAAAGGTGAATAAGAAATGAGTCCTGACCCTAGAGAACTTGGAGGAATGGAGAAGAGATGATCTGGGGGTTGGGGGGTGGGGAGAATGTTCTTGCCATTCACTGAGAGTTAGTTTAAACCACAGCATATTACTGGCTTCAAAAAGAAATCTTATTTTAAAAAAATTTAAAAAGATGGTCTTACTTAACTATGTTCAAAGACTATATGTTTCAGTCCCGAAATACATTTTACTTTACCTTCCCTACTGTCATTTTTTCTTTCTTTCTTTCTCTCTTTTTCAAAGAAGCTCTAAGTCATCAATGTTCTAAATCATGGCAGCTGAGGATGGATTGCAACAGCTTGACGAGAAACCAATCATGGCCCTTATGTATAAACAGAAACCAAATGTCATTTTTTTTTTTTAACTAAAATTTGCTCTTTTGCCCTCTTTTACTATCTATTGACAGAATGAAAACAGTCCTTTTGTTGACAGACAAAAGGAAAAACCATCATGAGGGAATGTGAAGCAGGAGGGTCCCTGTAAGCTTCGTGTCAGTCACATCAACTTGTGTGTTCACATGTTGGCAGTTTAAAGATCTATCGATTCAAGAGCCCTTGGACTGATGTATCCACCACATACGAACAGGAAGCAGGTATTCCAAACAGTATATCACCTGTTAAATGCTTGCCCAGTGGTTGAATCCACCCAGAATTATTTTTCATCTGTCAGTTCAGGCTCAAATCCCATGATTCTATGAAGACTGTCTAGAGACCTCAGTTTGGAAACACCTCTTTCTCAGACAGAGTTATCTAGCCCAGTTTTCTGCCCTGCATGTATTATAGTCCCTATAAAGGTTATTTCTACCACCCATCTGTCAGTGTGTTGTACTGTGGTGCTTTGTGCATTGTTGTGATGTTGGAAGCTATACCACAGGTATTTCAAATACCAGCACAGTCACCTGAGGTGGACAGGTCCCAGTGAAACTTTGAGACTGAGATAGACCCAGGAGAAAGGCCTGGTGATCTACTTGTAAAAATCAGTCAGTGAAAACCCTATGGATCAGGAGAATATTGTCTGGTATATGCTGGTAGATGAGGTCATGACGATGCGTGACACTGGGCAACACTGCTCTGTTACACTTAAAGTTGCGAGAGTTAGAGTCAACTTGACAGCAACAACAACAACATAGGTCACTGGAGTGTGTCTGTTACCCTCTTCATCACGAATCGGTAGTCATGTATCTGTAGGACTGCATCATTTACTCTTACTTATCCTATAGGCTCTAACACAAAGCCACATAGTACCACATAGTAAGTACCATATACATATTTTCTAATGAAATGAATGAACAAATGAATCCATATGTTCTAAAAAAGGAAGTTATAAGATCAAGATGACATTTCAATTTTCTGACTCAATTTGTTGAACAAAGCAAAGTCACAAGGAGGCCTATCACCTTGGCCCAACTTTGTCCTATGTAACACAGATCTGCAAATTTAAGGGCCTGCCATCAGCCTGGACAAGCACTCCAAACAGTGACTAAGAGAAGCACTGGAGGTCAACAGAGTAGTCTACAGTTGTTGGCCAACTTCCCTCATTCTTATATTTCTGCTCATGCCCCTTGATTGATCTGTATTTTCTCCAGGGATTCCACTTTTGGAAACCCAAGGAGAGGTTGCCATGAGTCGGATCCAACTCCATGGCACTGAGTTTGCTTTGGTGTTTGGTTAGACAGCCACATTGCTCTAGTTATTAACCCACCTTGCTGCCTCTTTCCTCTTCTATCTAGTCCCCAGCTAGTCTCCTTTAGCTTCACACAGTGACTGTGTTTGAATTGTGCATCTCTTAATGAACCTGTTTTGTTTTGGTCTGGGGTAAGTGTAAGCAATCTTCCTAGGCACACTAATCGCAGGTTGAACATCTTGTATGTCTCTCCTTACTCTAGGACTGCTAACAATCTCCCATACCATTGTTGTGCAGAAGTGTGATAAAGAAAGACAGAAGGGAAATGGTATGGTTGCCAGTTGGACTATGGTCTGAATATCTGGGCCAATCAGAGCAGGCAGCTCTGATGTGATTTTAAGGGGACCAAGAGCTCCAGAAACAGAGAATCTCTCTCTATTGGATATTATCACAAGATTACTTCTGCCTTTTCTAGAGAAGAAAATTTGGATATTGCTAGTCAATAACATCTTGATGTGAATTATTTTCTCAGATTATTCAACCATTTAGCAAAGCCTTAAGGAATGAAATCAAACCTCCATTTGTAATTGTTGTGTGCTAATTTAGTCATTCATTCATTCTTTATTTATTTCTTTGTTCATTTTTTATTTCCTTGTAATCTTACAAAAAAAAATTAAGATTGAAACAAGAAATATATCATATACTTGTTGATGAAGATTTTCCTACTTTTCACTGTTTTCCAGAGATTTCTTTAAGGAACAAATTCTTACTATTAAACACACACACACACACACACACAGAGTTACTAATACTCATCCCATGGGGAGAAGATATTTTAGAATGGTCTGAAGCACTTGGCTCTGCCACAAATGGTAGTCTCACAGGAACCCCTCAGCAGAGACCCTGGATAATCCATGGGTATAAGATCATGATAGGGAGTGTATGGACCACCAGGCAGGTGAAGGATGAAGAAAGAGGCACTGCAAGGTCAAATGAAAAAATTTATTTTTCCAGTGGCCTCCCTCTCCTGTTCTTGGGAAACATAAGTAAGACCACCAATCTGGAGAGGATTGATTACTCAGGGAAGCTTCTCATAGAAGAATCCCTCAGTAACTTCTTCAACGCAAATTCAATAAAGCCCAGAGTGCCAAGAACAGCTGATTCCCTTTCTTCTGTCAAGGTGGATTCTAAGAAAATATTGTAGAGGCAATGTTCTATGACAGAAAGATCAGCACTCAATGAAAACCAGCCCTTAAAAGAGTTGGTGGCAGTGAGGCCAGGGCTTGGGGTAGGTGTTACAACAAAGGGGTCTGTGGCACCTGAAATCTGGGAACTTACAATGCTGTCGTATTTAGGGAAAGGAACTGGAAGGGCCACTTCTTATAGGTAGTGACAGACAGCTGTCACTGGGAATGTAACCTGACTGCTCTAACTGTTGCCACCCACTGTCAGCTCCATTTTCCATCTTGATTGTGTGTTGGGCACATGGCATGCCTCACTACCTCATTCCTAAGAGGAATGTCCATTTTCTCCCTCTTCTCTCCTTTACAGGTTATCTGCTTGAGCAGTTTAAATTGAAAAGCTAACGTGGCTCACAAGAACATGAAATTTATGATACAGAAACAGTACCATTTCAATAACTATTGTATTTTTTTTTTCTCATTCTGCATCATAGCACTAATGCTAGGGGTGTATCTGTTGCATTGTAGGCAGTAACTACAAGTAAATGAAGCAAAAAAAGGTCCTGAATCTGCTGACATCTGGCCTTGCAAATCCGTAGCACCAAACATGAATTGAACTGCATCAGAGTCCTTAATTATGGTTTACTTTTAAATACCACATCCACATTTATTCTAACAAAATCTTATGAAACTATATTCCATCACATATTCCATTCCAACACATCACATAACAAATCCCAACCCTCTCCTTTCGAAACTTAACCTTTTTTTTTTTTTTTTTTTTGAGCATCTTTACACAGCTCAGGTGTACATCAACAGGAGAATGGATAAACTAACTGCAATATGTAGCACCATGGGATATGACTCAATAATATGACACATTACTGATACATAGAGTAACACGGATGGATCTCATAAACGTTACGCTGAGTGAAAGCAGGCACACCCAACAGAGTACACTCTAGATTATTCCATTTATATGACATTCTAGGAGCTCTGGTAGCTTAGTGCCTAAGGCACTTGACTGCTAACCAGAGGCTGGCAATTCAAACCCACCAGCCACTCCTCGGAAGGAAGATGGGGCAATCTACTTCCGTAGTGATACTGCCTCGGAAACTCAAGGAGGGGTCGCTATGAGTCAGGTCCGACTCGACGGCACATAACAACAACAACAACATGACATTCTAGAACAGAGAAAAATATTCTATATTGGGAAAATAATCAGAGACATGGTCTTCTAGAGGTCAGGTGGTGTATAGGATTGATTGGGATGGAGCTTCCCATCTTCTTTAAGCTTAATCGTTAAACAACTTGTCCTGAACCTCATGTTTAGGGAATCATTGATAATTGCTTTTCAAATGCAGACAGGCAAAACTAAGCCATGTTGGGACACGTATTCATAGAATATCAGTTTCAGGTATTAGAACAATGCAAATATCTATTAAGTACTTATTAAGAACCAGGGAGTTTTCCTACATTACAGTGAATCCGTACAACCACCTTAGGAAATAACTTTTATCAGTCCCATTTTCCTAATGAGAAAATGGAGGTTCAGAATAGTTAGCTTGTCAAAGGTTACACTAAATGGTTAATGTGGACTACAAGTGCAAAGCTCAAGGCCTTTTCCATTAAGCCATGTTGATCTGCCCCAAGCATCTTCATTTTAGGCCTTTTCTCCCACCAAGAGTGCACTCATCTCTTCATCAAATAAAATTATTTACATCCTTGAAGGCCTGTGCAGACCTCTTCAACTCAATCATCTTTCTTTCTCTTGAACTCCTATAGTTATTCTCTGGTCCAATCACTTCTCAAGTAGTATTTCTGGCCTCACCTGGGCTATTGATTTTCATCTGGTGATCAGAAGGAGGGAGTCTCACATTTTAACAACCTTGAGATTCAACTGAGAAGGTGCCCCAAAATTCCACTGTAAAGTCTATAGAGGGACTTGGAGATGGGTATTTTTAAGAAACACTCTGTTATTATGATGCAGGGAGGTCAAGGATCATATATTAAGAAACACTCATCTGGATCACATGGTCTACCTGGCACAGTGCCTCTAAGGAGCCCTACATCCTGGTAGGGACAGTCTAGGCAATACATAAAGTTAACATTGTGGGCTTTCCTCATGTCTAGAAAGTGACTTTCCTCAGTACACAATTGCCTCTGTTTTTCTTGACTCACCACCAAAAGAACATGTTCTCCAATCTGTGCTACATCCTCACCTTGGTGCTCTGACTCAGTTTTATGTCCCCATCTTCTCTGACAAAAACCTGGGTGTGCCTCCAGCATTAAGTATCATTGCTCCATTTGGAAATGCCCTTCTAGAACATTCCTCCTGTTTGACTAGGCCATTACAAAACTCTTGTCCGTATGTAACCCTGAAGGGAGGTACCACCCAACTACCCTAACCCCAAAGACAAGACTCAGACTAGTGTAATCATATCTATGGTTCCTGCCTGCAGGAGGCAGTTCAATATTATTTCTTCTTTTAAATTTTTTTCATTTATGTGGTCCAATAACGTCTAAGCAGTAAAGCTAAAGAAGAACAATATCCTCAAGAGACAACATTGATATTCTTGTATTTATTAAAGCACTAGTCATAAGTGACTTGACAGGAACTGAATAATTTTGACGGCAGATCCATTTAATTTTTTTCTCTTCCTCCTTAACCTTGGAAAATTGTGACTGCTGACACTTGAGGTCTTTAATGAATTAAATAAAGGAAATAGGCTTGGATAAGTATACTTAACTTTTAACAACCCATTTGCTCGCTTCCTTCTTTGTAAGTCTGTAAACAATTTTCTTGTCTTAGGCCATGTGGACCAAAATCATTAGAAATATTATCAATAGCTTGACCTTTCTTTCTGTTTTGATCTTCCTGAGCCAGATTTCTGGGGCCCTGTACACCTGGAAAAGGCACACTAATGACAAGAGATTCTGGCTGAGTTGCTTCAAAATCCTGCTGCTCTTCCCAAGCCAGGCTTTGCAGTCTAAAGAGGTGTCCCCACACTGCTGTTTCAGGTCTTTTCCCCAATGTGACAGGAACAGGCAGCCTTCCTAGTCATCTCATTTTGATGCTCCCTCTCCTCCTGTGCTTCCTCAGCCTTCTGTGCTTATTCCAGTCTGTCTTGCATTCAATTACCATGTGCAAGGCTAGCTCCCCCTCTAGATGACAAACTCCTTGCAGGCAAGGTGCCTGCCACCTCCATCTTGGCACACCCCACAGTGTTGGCATACCACCTTACTGGTGCTCTATGCTCCGTGAAAGTGTGTCAAATGGAAATTAGCGTCGGCTTTTTGTACTCTGCTAACCATTTTGTCCCTGAGACCTCAGAACACGGGACATGGACACTTTCCAGAGCTTCTCACACCACTGAAATCAGAGGCACCGCTGCTACATTGAAATCCAACTTCCACCAGCCATCATATATTATAATTGGTAACAACCAGGCACCGTATGCTTCTTATGCTAGGTAAGATGATACAGGAAAAAATATATGAAAAGCTTGTGAGGGGTTCAGATGTCTTGTAATAGGGATGAAAAGAGCTTGACCTGCCCACAAAGGTACCAAAAATACATATATAATTTCTAAACCTGTGTAAGGATAATGGAAAAACCTCAGCAATTCTGGCAAAGTCAGACTACGTATTCATGGAAGTCCTTGTCAAGTTTTCAGCATATGTAGAATGTAGACTCACAGATTTTATTTCCCTCCCCACACTTTCAAAATTGCATTTGTAATTCACTGCCAGAACTAACAAAAAGACTAATTTCTTGGTGTATAATCCTCTGCAATCACAGAAACATGCCAAGTAGTTTCCCCTGCCTGTTGCAGTACAAGATTGTGTTAGAGAGAAGCAGAAACCAACTAAATGTCAGGAACAATTGACTTCTGCATTTTTCATGCAACACAGAATGAGAAAATTTTATAGAGATCTTATAATTAAAGTTAATAAAACTGAATGGAACCCCCCCCCCCAAAGACACATAAGTCATACAGGTTCCTATGACCACAACACACAAATGTTCCCCACTTTGCATGATTCTTATGGCTTCATTGGAAATGTCATGGGATTGGATCTCTTCTTTTCACAGCTAACTGCCACTTGTTCTCCCCACTGGAGATAATGAGAGGAGAATCCTGCTGGACCCATTAAAAGGGAGAGGGGACAGGTCCATCTGCTCTGGTCATTTGAGAACCTGGAAGGCAGAAGGAATTCTATACTCACTAATAGCAAGTCAATGGGACCAGGAGCAGAAAACGCTAAAAGCAAGAGAAAGCTCTGAGTCAAGGAAAAGAGAAGTCACATTAAAGTCTCATTTCAAGCCA
>NW_006921616.1:18812732-18813915 GCF_000298275.1 Orycteropus afer afer
GCACAGCAACCCCTCCTTGGTTTTCCGAGGCAGTATCACTACGGAAGTAGATTGCCCAACCTTCCTTCTGAGGAGTGGCTGGTGGGTTTGAACTGCCAGTCTTCTGGTTAGCAGTCACATGCCTTAGGCACTATACCACCAGAGTTCCTTTTATTGAAATAGAGAGTAAAAAATAATTACCTTATATCCTAATATCAAGAAATAACTTGTATTATCATTTGGTGAAGAGAATTCCAGTCACTTCTCCATACATATTTACAGATAGAAGAAATGAAAGATAGGCAGACAGATAAGTAGATAGACTAAAGTGATTTTCAAAAATGTGATCATATTACACCTGCTTTTTTTGTAAATCAATATTTTAATTGTTTAGACATTGATGCAGAGAACAGAAAAAATCCCATTTGCACTGAAATATTTATTGGCTTTTTTCTTTTTGTCACTATCATAAAGAGCTCGGCTGAAAATTACATCCTAAAGGTTATGAGGTTTGTGTATTTCTTAAAGTAAACTATTTAAATGAACATTTCTGGGTTCTCAGTCCAATTTCTTTAGTAATAATCTGGGTAATATGGACAAACCATTTTAAAGCAGACAGGCAATGGCAATGATTTGTCAGGAGAAAGAAATTGTAAAGTTCTAAATAAGTGCAACTTCCCTGCCAAAACTCACTAGAAACAATAGGAATGGTAAATGTCAAATAATGAAATCTAGACAAAGTCTGTAGAGTGTATTTAAAGCCAAGCTAGATAAGTTTAATTGCCAATGTATAAATGCATGGTCACAATGTCTAGTTATAATCGTATTTATCTAGTTACTCACTGCCATTGAGTAGATTCCGACTCAGAGTGACTCTCATTGAGTTTCTAAGTCTGTAAATCTTTACACAAGTAGATTGCCTCATCCTGCCAAGCAGCCAGTAGGTTTGAACTCCTGACCTTTTGTTTAGCAGTCAAATGCCTTACCCACTATACCACCAGAGCTCCTATTTATCTAGTAGACCTAGATAAATCATATTTTCTAAAATTATTTGTGATAAGTTGTCCTGCCAGACACACTATTCCCAGACAAAGGGACATGAAGTTATCATCTCTTTAATGCAAAAGAGAAAAATAAGCTCCTACTGCAGAAATGCATTGGCAAAGATTATAGAATACTCTCAGTCAATAAAACCCACGAAAGG
>NW_006921616.1:18815010-18820423 GCF_000298275.1 Orycteropus afer afer
CTTTCTCCCATGGAGTAGCTGGTGGTTTCAACCACCAACCTTTTGGTAAACAGTTTAATGCCTTGATCACAGCACCACAAGAGCTCTTTTTAGGTACATTTAAGTGGGGTTATATACATTTATAGACTTAGGTGTACATAAGAGCCATTATACAGTAAGTATAGTATAAGTGCTATTATGAGTCTAGTGGTGTACAGAGGAGGAAGCACTTCAAGGAAGAAGTGGCATTTGAGCTGGATCTTGAAATATGAGTAAGACTTTAACAGTAGACGTGGCAGAAGGGAATTCCAAGCTAATGAATGAAGCAGTTTGAACATGGGCTGAGAAGCATGGACCATTTAGGGGAGAGTATAACCACAGAATAATTATGAAATTGTGCATGTGTTGGCAGTGAGTTTGGACAGATACACTGGACCCATTCTAAGCATTTTCCATGTGTTTATATAATCTCATGAAATTCCTAGCAGGCAGGTAGCCTATCATCTCCATTTGACACTGGAGCCCAGAATATTGCCTGAAGTTATTTGACTAATATGTGAAGAGCATGGATTCAAAAGCAGGCAGTCTAAGCCTGGTCCACAATCTCAAGGACTTTGCTATACATAAATGAAAACCAGAAAGTCCCCATAGTTATTGATCACTGCCTGAGGTAGCCTCAGACCAGCAGGTGGACACTGTCCTAAACGACATCTTATGTGTGCAAAAAGTGTCCAGGTTGCTGTGAGCATCTTCCCATTAATAAGAATGTAAAGTTCATCAAAGTTTCACTCTTGGAACCAGAAAGCACTAGTTGCCCTTATGAATGACAATACCAGAGTAGCTTGCTTTCAATCCCATGCAGGATACAACTCTCGTCATCTGCATCAGAGCTGGACCAGGCATGTTCACTGAGGACCAGAGACTCAGAGCTTATGAGAGGTAGCCTTATGAAGACTTCCTAAGAGCTGCCATTGGCTCACTCTCCTGGTACAGAGCAGCCAGTGAAACTGAATAAAATGGGAAGTCATCCTGCAGGGATTCATGAAATTCCCTTAAAACAATCCTTCATGGAAATAATCAAATGGTGCATGAAAACCATAATAATTTCAACATTTTATATAAGAAGTACACTGTTCAGAATAAAAAGGGAAAGGGACTAGAAGTTGGGGGACTGGAGGGTACAGAGCATCATATATAAGTTCTCAAGTAGTTTTCCCTATGGCTTATTTTACCCTTGTTGAATATAGCCTAGAACCAGTAGTAATAAAAATTTAAATACTTGTAGAGTGCTTTAAGCTGATTGTTGTTGTTGTTATGTGCCATCGAGTCGGACCGGACTCATAGCAACCCCTCCTTTGGTTTCCGAGGCAGTATCACTATGGAAGTAGATTGCCCAACCTTCCTTCCGAAGAGTGGCTGGTGGGTTTGAACCACCAGTCTTCTGGTTAGCAGTCAAGTGCCTTAGGCACTACACTACCAGAGCTCCCTTAAGCTGATTAGGCGAAATATTTTTCTGAAAGTCGTCTGAATTTTTCTTGAACCTCCAACCTTTCAGTTAGCAGCTGAGCACAATAACCATTTGCCACCATAAGAACCACCGTGAAGGGTATTATATACCTACGTCATAGAATATTTACTCTATCATCCAACATTACATATTAAAGCTCACCACACTAGGAGCTCTGGTGACGTTGTGCCTAAAGCATTTGACTGAGAACTAGAAAGTTGACAGTTGAAACCCACCAGCCACTCAGCAGAAGGAAGACTGGGCAATGTACTTCTGTAAAAATGTACTGCCTCAGAAACCCAAAGGGGGTCACTGTGAGTAGGAATCAACTCTATGGAAATAAGTTTGGCTTGGTTTTTAATAAGTTTTATCCTATTCCTATGCTTCATACATTACTGAAGAATAATGTTTTCTATCATGTATATATACATAAATCTTTACTTCTCAAACCAAGTAAACAGTATTGTGAGCTTCTAGAGGTCAAAGATTACTGAACATAACATTTTAGCAGAAGCACCATAGGCTTCACTCAGAGCAGTCTGCTTCTTAGCTGTAAGATCACAAGCAAGTTCCTTAAACCCTCAATGACCCTGCTTTCTCAGCCACAGAATAGGAATGATAGCACCTACCCTTCATAGTGGTTCCTATGGTTGCAAATGATTATTGTGCCCAGCTGCTAACTGAACGGTTGGAGGTTCAAGTCCACAGAAAGTTGCCTGCAATATACTTCCAAAATTTCAGCCATTGAACACATTATGGCTCACAGTTCTACCATGACACACATGGGGTTGCAATGGGTCGGAGTTGATTCAATGGCAACTGGTTAATCTTCAGGTAACACACAACTTTGCAAGCTAATAATGTGGCACTACAGAGCCAGGCTTTCTGACTAGCTGAGGTGTCTTCGTAATGCCACTGTGCTCTGCTGGAGAAGTATCTCTAGTCTCCTGCGACTGGCAAGGCTGCCACACCCACTGCCATCAAGTTGATTCTGACTCACAGCAACCCTATAGCACAGAATAGAACTGCCTCATATTGATTCCAAAGCTGTGATTATTACAGAAGCAGACTTCCTCATCTTTCTCCCATGAACAGTCTGGTGGATTCAGAGTCTGAACTCAAACCACTGACCTTTCTGTTAGCAACAGAGAGCTTAATGCCTGTACCACCACGGAACAGCAAGTGTAAGTGTTTAACAATTTAGACTCTACTATCGAACTGCTGCGGAGCTCTAGTAGCATAGTGCCTAAGGCACTTGATTGCTAACCTGAAGGCTGGCAGTTCAAACCCACCAGCCACTCCTCAGAAGGAAGGTTGGGCAATCTAATTCCATAGTGATGCCGCCTTGGAAACCCAAGGCGGCATCACTATGAGTTGGATCTGACTCAATAGCAGTGAGGATTTTTTTTCCTACCTGGCAAGGTCCTAATGATGAACAGGAATGATAATAATAATGATTTACCTTTGTGTTGTTTATTACCTTTTTGTACACATGTTGTTGTTATTGTTGTTATGTGCCATCATACACATGTAGACGTTCATATTACCACTGTGAAGAAGGCCCTCTGTCTCATAACTATTACTTGAAAAACTGATAAATATCTCATGAATTAGATTTCTCTCTTGGTTCCCACATGTCACTGTTCATTTTCTAATGAATTTGTAAAGGTCACCCAGCAGGCAAGTGGCATCCTTAGGACATGGACCCAGGCTGCTGGCTTTAAATCCAGTGTGCTTTCAACCATGGCATGTGGCCTTTCAAAGGGGAATAACAAATGTGGAAGTATTAGGTTGAATGGTGTGGAACTCTAGTCTAGTAGGTTAAAAAAAAAAAAAGAACAGCAACAATTTTAAATGATCCAAATTGCTACTTCACAAGTGTGCAAAGGTTTATGCAAATACAAGTTATTGTGACAAATTGTGGCTGATTAGCATGGTCTACAGATCACTTTTATTCAGAATAGAATCATCTTTGTCTAGAATCTCTACCTACAACCATATTACCAAATTGTTACCTACCAACATGTTTGTTTGCTCACAAGTAGTTATGTCTAAAGCAGGTGCAACACAAATAGAATACATGATATATTCCAACAGTCCAGGAAATATGTGTACAGTGTTATAACTAAATCATTTTTTTTTTTTTTCTGTTTTGTTTTGTTTAGTCTTTCTGGTCATCCATTCTTGGAATAATGAGCCAAAACATTTCTGTCCATTACATGAGGTGGTTTGTGCCAATGAGAACTCAAAGTCATCTCCAGGGTTTTTTTTACCAAGACAACCACTGACCTTAATGAGCAACAACAACAATAAAAAAAAGCAAAACTCACTGTCGTCAAGTCAGATCCAACTCATAGCAACCCCTCCTTGGGTTTCTGAGGCAGTATCAGTACGAAAGTAAATTACCCAACCTTCCTTCCAAGGAGTGGCTGGTGGGTTTGAACCACCAGGCTTCTGGCTAGCAGTCAAATGATGTAGGCACTACACCACCAGCACTCCTTAATGAACAAAAATGGGCCATTTTTAAGTTCTGGTAAGATGGTGAAATAGGTAGACAGACTGCACAGACCCTCTTCAACAAAGAAAAGGGGAACCAATTAACACAAATACAGAAGATAATCCTGGAGCCCTAAGCTTTGAAGGAAAGGATATAGAAGTAGACTAAACTCCAACTAGGAGAAGAATTTGCATGAAAACACCAAAAAAGGAGACATATGGAGCTGAGGTCTGGCAGTGATCCTGACAGCACAGACAGTTTGGATATTGCCAAGTAGTGTTAGGACCGAAAAATTAACCAAAAAATCAGTCAGCTCTGCTAGCCAGGGGCTGCACGGAGGACTGCACTGGTGGCTGGTGAATAAAAGGGAAGAGGAAGGCGGGCTGAGCTGTGGACTTTTGCCTGTCTGGAGGGTGCAGCCATTTTGAATGTTTACAAGTCATTGGACCATTTTGGATATTAAAGCAACAGTGTTCTCCCAGATTCCAAGGACTTAAGAACAGGCTCCACTTGCCAGGAGCCACAAGGACATTGCAGATGCCAATGACTGTAAAGATGCAATATTCCCTTTGTTACTCTTATACCCCACACCCTCTTGATGAATGGAGGTGCAGCCATTCCTCACTCCCACCCACCTTCTGGGCCCGCAGGAATTCCATCCCAGTCTGTGTGCTCAGGCAGAGCCTGGGTGCCCTGCCCGCGTTGCCCAGATTATTTTTCCTATGTTTTTTTTTTTTTTAGTTTGGTTTTCTCTGTTTTAAAATTATTATTATTATTATTATTGTCTTTAGTAGTAGTAGTAGTAGTAGTCCTTATTCTTCTTTTCCCAGGTTCTACTTTTCAGCTTTTTCTCTCTTTCCTGTTCCTGGTTCCCATTTTTTTTCTTTCTTGTGATTAACCCCATTCTCCTTGTTTTCCTTTTTACATTTTTCACATTTTTTTCTTCATCATTCTCCTACTCTACCTATTTTCTCTTGTTGCCCTCTCCTCAGATATTGTGGGTTTTATTTTTTTCCTTTTTTTGGTTATTGTTCCTGTGTGTTTACACAGTGTGATTTTTGTCCACTTGCTTTTACTTTTTTGATGGTTATTCCATGGTTGTTTTGGTCTACCTGAGTGGGAGACAGCAGCAATACCCATATGACACAACTACACCTGCACTTCCTGCAGCTTCACTCACTGAGTGAGAGCCACCAATGCCTTCTCCACCAACGATAAATGACCACCAAGAAGAGCCTGACTCACCCTTACTGCTCTTCATGAACAGTTAACAGAGATCTAAATACAACAATGTCACAATGTCTCAGACACAACAGACCATCACAGTCCACACAAAGAAGCAAGATAAAGTGGTAGAAACAAGGGAGCAGGACACAGACCCAGAACACATCCCTGAGGAAGAAGCAACATTGGAACCCCCTAAAAGGAAT
>NW_006921616.1:18820750-18822464 GCF_000298275.1 Orycteropus afer afer
TTCATGTGGGATACTAGCAAAAGGAATAAGCTATGTGTAATCAGAATTCCAACACAGGAAAAGAAAAGTAAAACCACTGAAAAACTTGTCCAAGATTTCTTGGAAGAGAACGTCCCTGATATGAATGATGTGAATATATCCATTCAGGAAGTCCAATGAACCCCAAACAGGATAGACTCCAAAAGAAAATCCCCAAGACATACTATTATCAAACTCATCAAAATTAAAGACAAAGAAAGAATCTTGAAAGCACCACAGGAAAAACAAAAAGTTACTTACAAAGGACAACCAGTAAGAATAACTTTTGATTTCTCAGCAGAAATCATGCAAGCGAGAAAGCAACGGGGTGGTATATATAAAATCCTGAAATAAAATTCCAACCAAGAATTATACACCCTGCAAAACTGTCCCTCAAATATGATGGTGAAATTAGGAGATTTCCAGATAAGTAGAAATTAAGAGAATTTGTTAAAACCAGAGCAACCTTACAAGAGATGCTAAAGGGAGTCCTTTGAACAGAGAACCAATAATAGCAAACAACAACCAACCATTAATACACAAAATGACATAACCGAGAAACCAACACAGCTATGGACGTATACAAAGTAAAATAATCTTACAAGATTGTATACAGGGAACCAGAGACATCAATTGGCAAATGAAGACAACTACAAACCAAAAAGAGGGAAAATACTGTGTAGTTTCAGAACTTCAAAATGGTGAGCAAGTCAAGAGAGTTGCAAGATAGAATGGACTGTTCTAAACTCAGGGAGAAAATTATAAATCAAAGGGTAACCTCAAAGAAAAATAATAAACCTTCAATAAAACCACAATAAAAAAGAGGACAAACACAAAATATTTAACAAATACTAAAATAATAGCAACAAAGGAAATAAAAACATAATTCATAAACATAATGAGTTCAGCACAGAAAACTATATGGAACAAAACAACTAGGAACACCATGAAAAAACACATAACAAAATGAAAGCAACCAACTTATACTTGTCAATAATTACACTGAATGTTAATGGATTAAATAAATGTACCACTCAAGTGACAGAGAGTTGAAGACTGGATAAGAAAACATAACCCATCAATATGCTGCATATGAGAGACGCACTTTAGAGACAAAGACAAAAATAGACTAAAAATCAAAGGTTGAAGAAAGATATGTCAAGCAATGGCAACCAAAACAGAGCTGGTGATGTTAATTTCTGATCAAATGGACTTTAAGACTAAAACTACACGAGACAAGGAAGGACATTATATAATGATTAAAGGATTAATTAAACAAGAAGATATAACCACAATAAATACCTAGAGAGCCAATGAAAGAGCCCCAAAATACATAAATTAGTCTTTAAAAGAGTTGAAAAGGCAAATAGATGAATACACAGTCATAGTGGGAAACTTTAATACATCATTTTCAATGAAAGATAGAACAACTGGAAAGAAACTCAACAAAGACACAGAAGAGCTAAACAATACAATCTATCAACTTGTTCTTACAGACATCTACAGAGCAATTAACCCAATAATAGCACAATATACATTCTTTTACAGTGTACATGGAATATTCTCCAGGATAAACTATATGTTAGGCCATAAATCAAGCCTTCATAAATTTAAAAACACTGAAATACTGCAAAGCATCTTCTCAGATCACAATGTTATCAAATTAGAAATCAACAACAGGAAGATCAATGGAAAA
>NW_006921616.1:18828574-18834752 GCF_000298275.1 Orycteropus afer afer
CAATATATTTTTGTAAGACAGAAAACTTATTAACATTTATTTTCTCACATAAAAGCAAAGATTTATAAGGAAACACAAAATTTGCCTAAATGAGTCAGTTAAGATTTACATATTGAACCACATTAAACCGAGGATGAAAATGAAAAGGCTAGTGGTAAACAGAGAAGAAGGCAATTTTCTTTTTATTTCTCTCATTGCTTTACAAACAGGGCCTCCACAGAAAAGCAGACCATGGGTAAACTTGCTGAAAAAGATTTGAAAAGGGAAGCTGCACACAAAATAAAATGCTACTTTGCAATAGGGACCTGGATGTTGTCCTGTCTCTTTCCTCAAAATTCATCATCATTCAAACTTGGACAACACATTGAAATGTTTGCTTTCCTATCTATCTATCCATTCATTCATTTATTCCTCTATTCCTCCTTCAATAAGTTATATATTGAATGTTATATACGTATTGTATAGATAGATGGAGGAACATAAGAAATGGAGAGTCTATCCTGAAGAGTTATTTTATTTCATTCTAAAAGAAAGAGATCAAACATGCTTGAAATAATTAAAGAACATTTTTTGTTTTAAGGGGAACTTATAAATAAGGGTATGAATATGTGGAGATATTCAAGGAAATCAACAACAAGCAAGTAAATGGAGTATAGCCATGTTCTTGGTACACTGTAAGCTAGGTCTTGGAAGAAAAAGTTCCCTTTATGACCTGTGCAACTGACAAGATATCTGATGCATATTTATCCCTTGGGAGCTCTGGTGGCATAGTGCCTCAGGCACTTGACTGCTAACCAGGAGGCTGGCTGTTCAATGCCACCAGCCACTCCTCGAAGGAAGATGGGGCAATCTACTTCTGTAGTGAATTGCCTCGGAAACCCAAGGAGGGGTCACTATGAGTCAGGTCTGACTCAACGGCACATAACAACAACAAGAACATTTATCCCTTATCAGAATCATATACTTCATATCTTTCTCATTCTATATTTTACCATGTTGCTAGCAAAATTTATTCACTCACCTCAGAAAAGATTTTCGTCTTCAAAGTTAAGACATAAAACTTTCCTTGACGCCTGTGCATAAGCATCATTGACTGCAAGATAGAATCGGGCTTAGTCAGCCAATTGCTGGAAATTTAGTTGGGCAATCCTACTTCTGTAGTGATACTGCCTCGGAAACCCGAGGAGGGGTCGCTATGAGTTGAGGCCGACTCCACAGCAAATAACAACAACAACAAAAAAAAAGCAACAAAAATTATTACTTGCTAGTAAGAGAGCTCAAAGCATTTACTTATGAAGATTAAAGACTATAGCTTTCACTATGGATTACACCTCAGCATAAAGAAAACAAAAATCCTCACGATGGGACCAATAAGCAGCCTCATGATAAATGGATAAAAGATTGACATTGTCAAGGATTTCATTTCACTTGGATCCACAATCAACACCCATAGGAACAGTAGTCAAGAAATCAGACATTGTGTTACACTGGGCAAATTTGCTGCAAAGGACCTCTTTAAAGTGTTAAAAAGCAAGGTGTCACTTTGAAAATTAAGGTCTGCTTGACCCAAGCCATGCTTTTATTCAATGGCATCATGTACATGCAAATACTGGACAATGAATAAGGAAGACCAAAGAATTGATGTCTTTGAATTATGGTGTTGGTGAAGAATAGGGAATATACCATATACCACAAGAAGAATGAATAAATCTGTCCTGGAATACAGCCAGATGATCCTCAAAACTGAAGATGGCAAGACTTTGTGTCATGTACTTTGGATGTTATCAGAATAACATGTCTCTGGAGAAGGACATCATAGGTAGTAAAGTAGCAATCAGAGAGAAAGATGAAGACACTCAGTGAGGTGTATTGACACAGTGGCTGCAATAATGGGCTCAAACATAGCAACGATTGGTAGAATGGCACAGGACTGAGCATTGTTTCATTCTGTTGTACATATATTTGTATGTATAGTACATATAGTTGTATATATAGTTGCTGTGAGTTGGAACTGACTCAAGGGCATCTAAGAGTAACAACAATAGTAATGAACCTCCACCTGCAGAAGTGACAATAATGCTGCCAACTGTTCCTAAAAGGAAAGACTGTAGATGGTATTTGCAAAAGACCACAATAATCAAATTTAGCACTCTAGTAGGAAAAGTCAAGAAATATAAAACATGGTGTTTTAGCAAGGGCAAAGGTAAATCCTAGTATCCATTTCAGAATGAGAAGAAAACCCAACAAAGAATGCAACTACACGAAGAAAAACATAGACTCACACAGTGGATTCATCGAAAGAAAAATAAGTAACTGTCAGTCCAAACCAAAACCCACTGTCATCAAGTCAGTTGCAAATCCCAGTTACCCTATAGGACAGAGTAGAACTGCCCCATAGGATTTCCAAGGCTGTAAGTCTTTATGGAGGCAGAGTGCCTCATCTTTCTCCCAAGGAGTAGCTGATGAGTTTGAAGTGCTGACCTTTTCTTTAGCAGCCAAATGCCTTAACCACTGCACCATTAGAGCCCCTGAAGCCTTCCTCAATCACAATGAACTTGTTGTTGTTATTGTTGTTAGATGCCATCTGAGGGTATTAGAACAACTTGTGGATAAAATTCACAGAATGGAAATTCCAGAAAACTTAATTGTGTTCATTTGGCACCCATACATAGACCAAGAGGCAGTTGTTGGAACAGAACAAGGAAATACTGTGTGGTTCAAAATCAGGAAAGGTGTGTATCAGGGTTGTATCCTGTCATCATACTTATTTAATCTGTATGCTGAGCAAATAATTCTAGAAGCTGGACTAGATGAAGAGGAATGTAGCATCAGCATTAGAAGGAGACTCATTAACCACCTGAGATATGCAGATAACACAATTAACCTCGACAAGTGGATTTCTCCACCAAGTCACTATCATTAAAACTTTGACTCTTGAACCTCTGGGTGCTCTTCAAACTGTAAAACACTTCTTTTGGTTTAATTGCACATGATTTTATAGATGTTTACAAGGGCACAAATTGTAACAAAGAGAGAAGAGTGACAGAACTCTTGAACACCTTTTATCATGTTTGCACATGTATTTCCATCAGAAGGACATGCAGAGCGTAGAAAATCAACGTGAGCTGCACAAGAAGCTGTAGCGCATCAGCCAGCGCCCACGGAGACCAGAGATGTTGTTCACTACAGGCTTACCTGGAATAATCTGACAACTGTAATACTGACCCCAGGCTGTTAAGGAGGGTTGGTCAGTGGGAGAATTCTCACTTTCTAGGTAGCAGAACTAGGTTTTATTCCCAGTTAATGTACCTCAAACCTCAGCCACCACCCATCTCTCAGTGAAGGCTTGCATGCTGCTATGAGGCTCACCAGGTTTCAGTGGAGTTTCCAGCCTAAGACAGACTACTGAGAATGGCCCTGTGATTCACTCCCAAAAATCAGCCAAGGAGAACTCTATCGATCACCACAGTGAGATCTCATTGTTCATGGAACTGTTATGAATTGAGGGCCACTGTGACAGCAGCTCATATCAACAACACAGAGACAAGGGACAGTCACTCTTTTCTTTTTACTTTTGCCTTGTGAGAGTAGTGGATGAACACAAGTGTTCTGTGTATGTTCTGGGTAAGAGTCCTTCTCATCAATTTCACAGTTATTCAAATATGATCACCATATTTGCAGCATCACAGAAGTGTTTACCCTATGCAGGAGGGAGAGACAGAGTCAATACACATCACTTACACTGTTATCTTTCATGGTGTGTGCCAGATGTCCATCATCCCAGATGCTGACTGTTGTTTATGGTAACCCACAGCTAACCCACTCTCTTCAATAAAACAGTCAGCCTGACCTATGGAAGGATGGATTGCCTAATGATGTATGTGCATTTTCAATTCATTTAGACTCTGCATTGTGAACATAATCATTTCCCTCCTCAATACATGATAAATGATATCTCTAGATTTCAGGGAAATAATAATAAACAGACACCATGTATTTGCCTGATAAGCCCATGCATGATCATGTCTCTGTCCTCTGTCCCACCACTTACCCCTAAGCAAGGAAAACCTTCTGCTACCCAGAGGACCTGACCTCCTGGAAAATACTTTTGTTCCACTGGGAGATTAACACTTGCGGGACACAAAATCCAGTGTAACTCAGAGTGAGGGTCAAGACTTTCTAATTGTCCATGACCAAAGTTCCACATAATGTCTAGTGACATACAGAATTCGAAATAATGCCTCATCTCTCGGTGCACAGTGCAGTAATCAAATATACATTAAAGGAGGTATGCTTTTAAGAGCACAGGGGTTGGCATCAAATGCTGCCATGGAGTCTGTTCTCAAATGTGAAATATGTTACTGAATTAGCAGCAAATGCATTATTTAGGGAAGGGTATGCTTTGAACACTGGGGAAAACACACACACACACACACACACACAGGCTTTGCTTCCTCCCTCCCTCCTCAGATGGTTTTTCTGAAGAATTTTCTGTTTCATTTGCTTCACAACAGTCTTCATAGAGTCTCACAAACAATCTAAAGGATGCAGTGAAGGAATGAGGAGAATAAAGGAGAATAAATAGCATTTTTCTATTATACTCTCTCCTCTCCAAAATGTGTCCCAAGTGTTCTGATCAATGGCTCTTTAGGAGCGATGTTAAGACACACTTTATACATAATTAGAATATAATTAGGGTGATGATAAGATTTTCCTGAAAGTGATTTTAGACCCCCAAGGAGGACAAGGATGTTCTGCCTTCTGAATTACAAGGATCACAAAGGACTTGAAGCCACCAAAAGTGAAGTAGAGAGTATGGAGAACTGGTCAGCTTCTCCATGGCTCTCCTCCTTCACAGGGAGATGATGTCCCATGGGACAAGAAAAGATAAGTGAAGATCAACCTGGGATGTGCCACCCAGATTTGGTTTACTTAGAGGACAGCATTACAGTAGCACTCTTTGGGGACTTCTTTGAAGACTATTGCTTTAAAATTATTATAAAATGTGCAGGTATACATCATTTCATGTCTGTTTGGGCAATGCCCATCCTCATATACGTCTGTTAGCTGGGGCACCCAGGCCATCAGACCCTCATCTTGAAGCCACCTCCTCTGCAGCAATGGAGGCCCAGGCCCAAATTCATTCCCCCTCAGTTCCCATGACTCAGCACTTCTAGTTCCTGCATTTTGTCCTGTGGGGTCCAGTAGGGTACTGATGGAAAGGTATGTGCCTCCGGCACACCAGGCCAAGCTCAGACACCCTTGGCCCACACCATTCCCTCCCCAGGTATGTTCGCACAGGCAAACTGGTCTTCCCTACTGCTGGCTTAGCAGAGAAGGCAGCAATGGCCTGCCTTAACCAAGGTGAGCACTCACCGTAGGCATCCGCGGTGAGAGCTGGCAGGGCCACACACTGCACAGAAGTCCCTGGGCCAGTGTGCTTGGAAGCCCAGGGGCCCATGGACACAGGTGTTGACACAACATCCAAATCACACAACATCCTATTTCACAGAAGGTATGGTGGACATTAAGAGACACAGACCTGAGGAAACATATACTGAACTGTAACCTAAGCAAAACACTTGAAGTAAATTCTCAAAACTGTTAAATATTTGTTCCACATTCTCAAAGCTTTTTGCAATATCTTCATTTTCAAAACCTACTATCTGATCTCTAGGCTATAAGCCAATGTTTCCTTCGATTCCTACCAGACCACAAATTTTGAGCAGCGCCCAAGGTAATGCCCATATATGACCGATTTTGCCTGTTTCCTTAACCAAATCCTCTGCATAGGAAACATACATCCACAGCTCAGCCCGTAACTCAGTTCAACTGGGCTTTTGTATTTGTTCCAGGCACACACATGGACACTGACTATACTGTTTTAATCATAATCCTAAAGGATAATTATTAATTAATTAGAGCTTCTTTCAACCACTTTGAAGACAAAAGGCACCCTGTGAGCTTTCAGGATTAACATTCATTAGTATTCTCTCTCCTTCCAACAGCCTGTTTTCCCTGCTCTTCCTGTTATCGCTAAATTCTTTCTTGCATACTCTTTGCAAGCATTAACTAATTAATGATGATTCTAGCATAAAAGTACAGTATGTAAGGAAGTCCGAAAGAAAGGACATAGGGAAATTGGTCTTATTAGTTACACATTCTGAAATTTAAAATG
>NW_006921616.1:18835697-18836810 GCF_000298275.1 Orycteropus afer afer
CTGTCGTGTGTCTTCCTCACAATCCTTGGTATACCTGAGCCCATCACTGCAGCCACTGTGTCAAGCCATCTCGTTGAAGGTCTTTCCTTTTTTCTCTGACCTTCCACTTTACCAACCATGATATCCTTTTCCAGGGAATGGTCCCTTCTGACAATGTGATCAAAGTAGGTAAGATGAAGTCTGGCCATTCTTGCTTCCAAGGAACATGCTGGCTGCAGTTCTTCCAGGATGGATTTGTTCATTCTTCTAGCAGTCCATGGTACTTTCAGTATTCTTCACCCTAAAGGGTCACTATAAGTCAGAATCGACTTAATGGCAGTGGGTAGAATAGTTATTATGTTATAAACTGGAATTTTCTTCAAGAAGATTTGTTTCTGTCTATACAGGTAAGAGGGAGCTCTGGTAGTGTAGTGCCTAAAGCATGTGACTGCTAACAAGAAGGCTGGCGGTTCAAACCTTCCAACCACTCCTCAGAAGGAAGGTTGGGCAATGTACTTCCGAGTGATACCGCCTCAAAAACCCGAGGAAGGGTCACTTTGAGTCAGATCCAACTTGACGGCAGTAAGATACAGGTAAGAAAACTGATCAGCAAACTAATTAAAAAGAAACCACAATTTTATATTTTTAGAGATTTTTAAATAAATAAAAGAATTTACAGCAGAAAGGCTCAATCATAATTATTCTATTTTAGAAACTCTTCACCATGGAACAGTTTGGTAAAGGCTTTTGAAATTGACTTTAATAAAGTTATAATTGAAGAAACTTTGTTTTTTTCTTGGTAAATTTCACTCTTGAAAGAATAGACATAATTCAATGCTCTAGGACTTAGAACAGCTTTCAAAATTAGATATCCCAGAAAATCCTGCTGAATTTATATACATGAATGTACCTAAAAAGAGAAAAAAAAAAAAAATTAAAGGCAAATGCAAGGGAAAGGCCTATTTCATAGACCTTTTGTCCTAAAATCAGTTGTAGACTGAACCAGCCAAGTCAGTAATTCCTAAAAATTTTTAGCCACAGCTTGGTGTGGACTTCCTGGGACACTGGAATGATTTTTCTGCATGGCCAGTCACCTTGATGGAGGAAAGTTTTGTTCAGTCATTAAATGGTCTT
>NW_006921616.1:18840935-18842096 GCF_000298275.1 Orycteropus afer afer
TTCAAGGAAACACCTTTGCTCTTCAGCACTTGAAAGAGGTCGTTTCAAGCAGATCTGCCCAATGCTATACGACATCTGGTACCTTGACTACTGCTTCCATTGGTGCTGATTGTAGAACCAAGTAATATGAAGTCTTTGACAACTTCAATCTTTTCTCCATTTATCATGATACTGTTTATTCATCCCATTGTGATGATTTTTGTTTTCTTTATATTGAGGTGTAATATAAAGAATAAATAAACCAATGTGTATAGAACAGTGTTTTCATTTAGCCCTTCTTTTTTACGAGAAAAGACTGGTTTCCATACTTGTACAAGAGAATAATATTTCCAAGTCCAGCATAAACCAATGTATCTGGACCCAACTATAATTAACTGACAGTCTGCTAACTGGAAACAAAGACAGATGGGAAGACTTAAATAGTATCCTAAAAGGGCCAATGAGTCAGGCACACAGCTATAATGACTGTGGGCAACATCAGCAACAGATAAAATTAGATTTCCAAAGCAATGAAAACACATCTAAGGTAGGTCTTTAGTGTCAAATCTTCAGCAGATGAAGGAAAAAGAAAAAGCCAACAGCAAAAATGGATATGCTGTCTTTCATAAGTGATGGGCCCCAAAACCAAAGGTACTAAGGCAAACAATAGTGACGGATTTACAGTTTATACTCCCTAAGGCAGGCTGGGGTCATTTATACAGTCGGCCCATGTTCCTCAAGTACATTCTAGTGGCAGGACCAGTGCTCTAGGGAAATATTCATCTGTAAACGAATAAATGGATACAGGTAGATGTTCTAAGCTTTGAATCTCCAGACCAGCAATGTCAGTGTCCCCTGGGATCTTGTTAGAAATGCAAATTCTCTCAGCCACAGTCCAGACAAACAGAGCCAGAAACTCTGGTGATTCTGATGCAAACTCTAGTCTGAGAAGCACTGCTATAGTCATGAATGAAAGGGAGAGTGTGTATATATATATAATGCTTGTTAACAGGGTCATTCATGAGATGGGGGCACCACTCACAAAGTGCAGTATCCTTTTTTCCTAAATAAAAACACTGTTCTATACACATAGGTTTATTTATTCATTTGTTCTATCTGGCAAGCATTTATTGAACACCCACTATATGCTTGGTATTTTTCTGGGCATCAGCTAAGAAAAAA
>NW_006921616.1:18843266-18857558 GCF_000298275.1 Orycteropus afer afer
AAGTTGTTTCATTCTTCTTCCTACTTATTGTTAATAAAGTTCAGTAGGCAGCACTTTATTGTCCAAAGTGGATCAACATGGGAAATTCAAGTAATAAGCATGATACGGCAGTATGTATTTTCTTTTCTGCATTAAAGATGAATCAATAGGGAACCTGTGAAAGAGTTCACAGTTTTCCTAGTCACACCCTCCATGGACCTTGGTGGCAGCATTTGAGATGATCTGATTCCTGGGTCCACTTCAGAGAACCCCTTCCCTTCCTCAGAAGAATTGAATTCCCAGTTCTCCTTAGTTGATTAGACCTCACTGGGGAACGTGGCCTGTAATTTAACAATGCCCACTTTATCCTGTTTTCTGTGAATTTGCAGAAAAGTTTAGAAATATGAGTGAGCTATTCTGTGAGAGACTGAAGAGCTCTGGATTGTGGCATAGGCTGGATTAGAGAGAAAGGTAGACATGTGTGTAGGAATCGGTGAAGATGATGAAAAGGAAAAGTTTTTGAGTTCAAGAGGAGCTGCAATCCATAAGAGGTGTGATGCCCCAAAGCTGGGAGAGTATTTTTGGTTCTGATTGGCCAGAACAACAGGAAGGAGGAGCCTAGGCCCAGGCTAGGCTTAGAGACCTGGGTAGAGGACCACGAGGAGTCTCAATTCCACTGGCTTCTCACTGTCTCACTGGACTTGCTCCTCTATCTGCTGCTCTTGTATATTGGAATCTGCAGAGAGACTGTGCCCTTGCAGTTGTTCCATCCATTTGGTGCAGGCTTTTCTGATTTGGGGGATCCTGGGTGGTGCAAAGGTTAATGCTCTAGGCTGCTAATTTAAAGATTGGAGGCTCAACTCCACCCAGAGGCACCTTGGAAAAAAGGCCTGGTGATCTACTTCTGAAAACACAGCCATTGACAACCCCATGGCACACAGTTCTACTCTGACTCAGGGGGTTGCTGTGAGTCATAATCAACTAGACAGCAAATGGTTTTCTCCCGATTTCATTAGTGGTCTGAGTATCTGTGGCTTTCCTGGAGGGACTAGAAGACTCATGTTCTCAGCCTTGAAACAATATAAAAGTTCCTTCATCCCTTTGATGATAGTAGCAAAAGCCAGAGAGAGCCCAGGACACCACAGGTAAAGCCCCATGGACCAGCAATGCTTCAGGCAAAGCCTTGATCTTTTCTCTCTAACTGCACACCCACTGCTCATCTGAATTGGCTCTGTGGACACAATTGCTGAATGGCTGTTAGTTAATATTATTGTCTTCAGACACACTAAATACCCCTTTCCTAGCCAATACTAGATTTCAACCTGAATTTCACAATACTATGTTTAGGTCTGCATGTTACTGTGTTGCCTGAAACCTTCTTGCCTTTAATTGAGAGGTTAGTCCTCAGGAAGCTCAAGTTGGTAACCTCAGGAAACAGAAAAGAGACACAAAGGGCCATGGTCTATTGAACTGATTGGTAGCTCTGGCTCACACTGCTGATTGATGGGACAGGTGCTGCTCTCCCCTGTCCCATTTCTCTGTTTATCTTATTGCTGATGACTTAGCCACAGGCTGTGTGTCTGGGAGTTGGAAGAGAGGATAGTCTCTTTCTCAAAGTGAGTCGCCAATCTGTGAGATATCCCTGCAGTTCCCAAAGTTCTTCACAAACGATTTTTCAGACAAACTTTTCACTTGCAACAGTTCGTTTTGGCTGCCCTCTGTGTGATGCCACTGGCTCCGAACCAAACCTTAGGCTAGGAGTCTGTATTATTTGGGTTCCTGGAGTTTCTCTGAAAATCAAAGTTGACCTGGAAAGAGTATCAATTTGACAGAGCCTAGCCTAGTTCATCCTTAGGATGGGAGTCTGAGAAGTTGCAGGAAATATTTCCTAGGGGCCTGACCTTCAAAACCTATTTTCCACTGACTCTGGCTTTTTAGAACTTTACAATTAACAGAGAGAATAGTCCCAAATCTGTTGCAAACAATATTCAAGTAAGTGAAATCTGAATGGTTATGTCAATCAATAAAGCAATAGAAAAAGAGGTCCATATGTCTTGATTATAAAGGTGGACATCTGTTTGAACTAAGTCTTACTGACAGGAGAGCTTGGAGGTCAGCTTCTCAGGCTACAAGCTGATTGTTTAACTCATAGCTCATCTTGTAAAAGGAGGTGGATGTAGTTAAAGAGGATCTATTAGATGTTGAACATCTAATAAATGAACTGAGCAGCAGACTAATGCCTGTGTGGAACAAAAGAGGTACATTGTTGATTGAGAAGTATGCTATGGATCGAGAGCTAAAATACACATTTAGGAAACAGCACATTAAGAGAAAATCATGGAACTTGAATCTGGAAGGGACCTGAAAGATAAACTAGCCTAGTAATGCTCAACCTTGGCTGTACCTTTGAATCTATTTAATTGGCGTGTGGTTGGAGCCCAGCCATTGGTATTTTTCAAAAACTTATCCAGTGGGTTTTAATGTGCAGCCACTTTTGAGAACCACTTTTCCAGAACAATGGTTTTGTCAAATTTAGGCATGTTTTAGAATTACCCAAGGAGCCCATGAGAACAGATTGCTGGGCCTTAGCCCCAGATCTTCTGATGTAGCCTTGGGTGGGGCCCCTAGATTTACATTTCTGATGAGCTTCCTGGTGAACCTGACACAAGTGGTCAGGGGACCACATGCTTGGTGTCATCTGTCTAAGGCCCAAACCCCAACCAAACCCACTGCCATTCATTCTGACCCATAGGGACCCTACAGGACAGAGGAGAAATGCCCTATAAGGTTTCCAAGGCTGCAAATTTTTATGGAAGCAGACTGTCTCATCTTTCTTCCATGGAGCAGCTGGTGGGTTCAAACCACTGACTTTCTGGTTAGCAGACAAATGCTTTAACCACTGTGCCACTAGAGCTCCTACATCGAGGCCAGAGGTTCTCAAATTTCAGTAATCATGGATATAAAACTAACCTCAACGTTAGAATATGAATTGTTGGGCCCTATTCTCAGAGTTTCTGATTCAAGAATCTGTATTCCAACAAGTTCCCAATAGGTCCAGACTCAGAACAACTGGGGTCCTTCTTTCAAGGAAGGGGAAGTGCATCTTAGAATTATCTGAAGTGCTTTTTCAAGTCATATCTGCACCATTCCCTCTACTGCCTGGGATTCCATGTGTTCCTAGGTTGAGAATCACTGAAACAATGAACCTCAATTACCAACGGCCATACCATCCCCTCATTTAATAGATAAGGACACTGAGGTTCGATGTGGAGATAACTTGACCAGGACACACAGATGCTGGGGCAAACTCCTGGTCAGCATTAGTCACAAATCTCATCTCACAGCAAAAACCCTGGCAGGAGTTCAGAAGACAAAACGAATTTCACCACTTCTCAGTTTTGCCTAAGATTAGTCCCGACTCCACTTAGGAGAACAAAGTGTGTGTGTGTGTGTGTGTGTGGGGGACTTCTGTGGCAAAGAGAAATTCTGAGATCTTTATAAGATTGGAAGAAGACCTTAAAGGGAGATGGTACGAAGTTTTTCATCCAGAATTTAATGCCTGAAGCAGGGTCTTACTGGGATTGCACAGTTTGATATTAATCTTACAAAAGATTAGGAGGTGGAAATCAATTTTATGGGCTTTCTAACTTAAAATATCATTTTCTTAATTTTCCTCTATTCTGTAAACAAAAATGAATATGATGGTGTTATTTGAATAAATGGAGCAAATAATGCACTATCAACAAATACATCACTATATGTCAGATCGAGGCAAGAGCAGCAGTATTTTAACAAGCTGCTTGCCCCTCAAAAAATCTCAAATCCCTGATAATAACAAGACACGGTGGTGCACCAAATACAGCCCACTGCCCAGTAGAAGTAACTTTTTTTTTCTTCTCCCATCAACATGCATTTTGTGTAAATTGAATGTGAATGTGACTTACATATATACCACCCTTTTTCACTTTGTGGTGACAAATTGCTAGAGTTGACTATAGAGTTTAAGACAGGGCTCATGTGCAGTCATCCTGTTAATAACGTCAACATGTGGAGAGTGGAGATGTAGCATTCAGGCTTGCTAATAAGTAGAATTAGCTTTTTTTTTTTTTTTTAATATGATAGTGACTCATGCAACTGCCACCCTGACAGCACAGATGTAGGAGTTTCTGCCATTAGGCTGTACAATCTCATATTGCAATTTACTAAATTGCATATAAAAAACTCCAGAACAATTACTCTACCTCATGATATTAACCATCTCTCCATCTTCAGTCACTTACCTAGAGATTCCTGTTGATTTTGAAACATAATTAATAGACCGAGAGGGTCCTCATTAACACATAACCGAATGAGCACGTGTGCTCTAACAAGAAGGCAATCTGTATGCCTCATAAAACAGATTTGATTTTGACTTATTGGTGTTTATGCCAAGTATCCGGGGAGTTGAATAGCTGACACATAGTGCCATGTTGGCAGCTTTAAGGCTGGCACACAGATTTCTGTCTGACATTAGCTGTCCCAGTGGAGCAGTACCAGCACCTTCCCCAGCCAAGAATCTCTAAGTCACTTTCCAAAGATTTGGTGGAAATGTACCATGACCATATGGCAATACAATTCGATGAGGTATATTTCTTTTCACCGCATCCCCAACAGGTCCAGAGATATGCTCAAACAAAGCAGAGTGGCTTCATTAGGAGATTGTTTCAATTGTAGTGTGATACCCATTAAAATTTTACCAGTCTCTTTGTAAATAACCCACGTAATTCCCTTCCCTTTACTCCCCTAAAACTAGGCAGTTCTTGAATATAGAAGCCACTCTGAATACAACAAGATGATGGCATTCATTGACAGCCAATGGTCAATGAAGTCCAAAGACCCGCCGATCTTCACCATGTGATAAGGAAAAGCAAGTCTGAATTCCTCATCCCAGCTGGGATCCTTCCTGCTAAGTCCTCCGGCCTCTGGCCAAATAGTTTTTTCAATTCTTTAAATATCTTTAAACTGTATATTTAAGTTGCAGGATGCAGGGCCAGCCATTGGAGGGAAACAGATTTGTATTTGACTTTACCGCCTAGCTCTGTGCTTGTTGACTTTCCTTAAGAGCAAACACAGTTTAGTTTCAAAGACAGAGGCTCACAATGATGAAGCAAAAACTGAAGGTCATTCTGATGGTCTGTTAGTTGTGTTGTTGAGAAAAATAAACCCAGGAAAAGAAATCAAGAGATAAGAGATCCAAGTCAACTCCACCAACTCATAAACTATGTGCAGCTTGGGATGTATCAGTTAATTTCTGTGAGGTTCTCTTCCCCCTCTGCCAAATGGAAATGACATCACTTTGCAGTGTTGATTTGAGAATGAAATGACAGCATATGTATGTGGAGCCTGAAAACACACATACACACACACACACACTTGCTCTCTGATAAATTGTTCCACTCTAACATGGGGATTTCTGGCAAAACAATGGGAAACTTACCATAGAATCCAAAACCAAACCAGACTCACTGCCTTCAAGTCGATTTGACTCATAGCGACCCCTCCTTGGATTTCCAAGGCAGTATCTCTATGGAAGTAGATAGCCCAATCTTCCTTCCAAGGAATAATAGTCTGTATAAATTCCAGTTGCTAAGATCTGAGTATTTCCTTGTGTGTGAGGTATTGTATGAGGAGCTATGCTGAGGGAAGGTACAGTAATGAATGCCAATTCCTGCCCTCCAAGAGTCAGGAGAAGAAGGGCTGTAAAGAATACATAATATTTAGCTGGAGCCCCTGTGTGGTTCAAACAGTTAACGCTCTTGGCTGCTAACTGAAATATTAGACGACTGAGTTCACTCAGAGATGCCTTGGAAGAAAGGCCTGGCCATTAACTTCCATAAAAACAGCCACTGAAAACCTTAATAGAGCACGTTTCTATTCTGACACACGCAGGGTGGCCATGAGTCAGACTTGACTCAACAGCAACTGGTTTACTGCTTAATTTTGCCTACTATGACAAGTGGCCATGATGCTTGGCCACTAAGCAGTTGACCAGGACACAGATGCTGGTTTTCTCCTCTTTTCACCATCTTAAAAGGGCGTGAGTCATGAAGTGGAGCCTGAGTCCATGCACAGCCTCCTGGACTCTTCCCAAATGAGCTGAGGAGCGGATGCCAATGCTCAGCTCCCTGGTCAAACAGTGGCCTGAAAACACACCTGGTAGAGAGTCAGAAACTCTTCCACTCACCAGCAGAAGCCAGTGATTTCAGCATGAAATCTAATTCACACATTCAAAACGAACTGTTTACAAAACATATTTTTTTATTTTAAAATTCCTTAGGGGGAAAAAAAATCCAACAATTGCTACTAAATTTACAGCCCTCTGGTGGTGGAGGCATGCTGACTGAAATGAGGTGGAGGAGCAGGGGTCCCTGGGGACAGGGCCAGTCTCTGCCAGGCTCCCCAGGGGCCTAGGACTGTCACAGCCACTCCTCTCTGTTCCCACCCTGACATGCTCACCAGAAGACTGGCAGAGGCTGCAGGGAGAAGAGGGTGGGGTCTGCCAGCAGGCAGAGCTTTGGAAATAGATCCGCCTACCTCCAAAGTGATCTGCAATCACTGCTCAACTACTGAGAAACAGAAATAAATTAATGGGAGAGACGTTTGCTGGGAAGCCAGCAATTTGCTGGTACAGGTGCTCCCTAGACAAAAGAATGCTTCCCTGCTACCTGACGTCTCTGTTTCTAGTGGGAAAATGATAGAAGCTTTGGGAACAAACTGTCCTGGATGCTGATCCCACTTTAGCCATGTGTTAGCTCTGTGATTTAGGGTCTGTTATGATGTAAGTCTCAATCTTTCTACATGAAATTACTGGGACAGTCATCTCTGTGCTTGAGTTAGAAGCAAAGTGTATGAAGTGACTAACACAGAGTCAGTTCTTGCTAGCTCCTGACGAGTTGGGCCTGTATTCATGGTGATCCATGGACAAGGGAACAAAATGTTACCCACTCCTGCATTATTCCATGATAGACTGTTGTGATTTTCCAAAGTAGATTATCAGGTCTTTCTTCCTAATCCACCTGAGTCTGGAAGCTTTGCTGAAAACTATCCAGCAACATGCAACATGCTGCAACATGTCACAGCAACACGCAAGCCCCCATTGATAAATGGAGGTGGCTGGGAACTGAAGCTGGGTGTACCACATGGATATATATATGGACATTACATAATGTGTAATTACAAGCAGATGATGCATTACACTAGGCCAATCTGCTGCAAAAGACTTCTTTAAAGTGTCAAAGAGTGAAGATGTCATTTTGAAGACTAACGTGCTTCTGATGCAAGATATGGTATTTTCGACAGCCTCATATGCATGTGAAGCTGGACCATAAATGAGGAAGACCGAAGGAGAATTGATACATTTGAATTGTGGTGTTAGGGAAGAATACTAACAAAACCATGGACTGCCAGAACAAATCTGTCTGGAAGGAGCTTAGCCAGAATGCTCCTAAGAAGTAAGAAGGGCCAGACTTCTTCTCATATATTTCAGTGATGTTATGAGAAGGGACTGGTCAGTCCCTAGAGAAGAACATCATCCTTGATAATGTAGAGGGTCGGCAAAAATTGTGAAGATTCGAATCATCCAGAGATGGATTGTCATAGTGGCTGGAATGATGGGCTCAAGCACAAGAAATACTGTGAGGATGGTGCAGGACCAGGCAACGTTTCGTTCTCCTGTACACTGGTTTGCTATGAGTCAGAGCCAACTAGATGGCACCTACCACCACCACCATCCCACGTGCTGTACATGGAGAATTCTACCATCAAACCACCACGCCATCCAATACTGGGTTTAACACTTAATAATTCCTCAATGGAAGGAAGTTTTGCTTTTATTCATGGACTCAGTCAGCAGTCATTAGATACACTGTGTGTACTAGACTTCCAGGAAGGGAAGGAGTTCCTTGTCCTAATGAAGGGGATCAAATGGGGGAGTGCATACTTCACTATGTTATACTATAAAGGATAACAATAGTTCACTGTCTCTCAGCATCATCACCATTGACACGTTTGAGCAGATAATTCTTTGTTGTCCTGTGCATAATCTCTGGCCTCTACCCACTAGCTGTCGATAGCATGAGGTTGTCAATTTAGCAAATAAAAGTGCAGTATGGCCAGTTCAATTAGAATTTGAGAAAAACAATAAATACATTTTTTTTTAGTGTAAGTATGTCCTAAATATTAGTATATATATATATATATATATATATATATATATATATATATATATATAAGTATACTTATATAAACTTATACTAGGAGCTCTGGTGGTGCATTGCCTAAGCCATTTGACTGCAAATCAGAAGGCTAGTGGGTTAAACCCACCAGCCACTCCATTGAAGGAAGATGGGACAATCTATTTCTGTAAAGATTATTGCCTCTGAAATCCAATGGGGGGTCACTATGAGTCAAAATTGATTCGATGATAGTTTAGTTTTGGTTGGTAAGAAATTGTCTGTTGTTTAACCAAAATTCAAATTTAACCAAGTGTCCTGTATTTTATCTGGCAACCATACAGTAGTACCTCCCCAGTTGTGATAGCCAAAATTGTCTCCTGATGCGGCCAAACAACCTCTGGGGAGGAAAACTGCCCTCTGATTATCAATCATGGCAAAAGTGGATTCATCAACAAGATGAAATGGAAACTCGGAAGAGCTCTTCAGTGGGCTAACCCTGTGTGTCAGAATCAGAGACCGAGCAATTCTCTCAGAGCACAAGAGGTAGAGTGTACACTTAAGGCAAAGAGTACACAATTGTTGTTTCTTGTCAGTTGTCGTCAAGTTAGCTCTGACATAGGCCCGAATGGAATGTTGCTGGGTCTTGTGTCATCTTCAAGATTATAAGTATGTTGGACACCACTGTTGTGGCCATTGGGTCAACTCATATCATTGAGGGTTTCCTTAATTTTCACTGACCGTCTGTTTTACCAAACATGATGTCCTTTTCTAATAAATGGTCTTTTCTGATGATATGTCCAAAATAAGGGAGTCAAAGCCTTACCACCCTTGTTTCTGAAGAACTTTCTAGTTGTAATTCTTCTAAGATTGATTTGTTTTCTCTTTTGGAAGCCCACCGTATAGTTAATATTCTTTGCTTACACTACAATTCAAATGGATCTTTTCTTTTTTTTTTCTGTCCTCCTTTTACATTTTCCAGTTTTGCATGCAAACAAGGTGACTGAAAAGATCATAGCTTGGTCTGGAACATCTTTATCATCAAAGTGACATCTTTACTTTTTAAAACTTTAAAGAGGTCTTTTGCAACAGATATTCCCAATGAACTACATCACTTGATTTCTTGACTCCTGCTTCAAAAAATGTTGATTGTTGGCCCAAGTTGAATTACATCAACAACCACTTCGATATTTTGAATTAACACTCAGAAAATAGCATACTTTGTAATAAGGATGGCTTCCTCATTCCTAAATGACCTCTGATTATCAAACACTGTTAGCCTTGTTGACCTTCCATTGTGTGGAGACATCCTCACCCAAAAATGGCCAAAATGTAAATGGGTTTACATCCCCAACTGTCATTTAAACTTTCCGATGGGTCACACATTTAGCAACACAAAGCTGAAAATGCCTGGAAAAATACATTAAAAAATAAATAAATTTCCCCAAATATTTTGGGATGTATGTGCTTAGGAAGGCTCCTGAAAGCAGAACCTGAGGACCTTCAAAAAAAAAAAGTCCAGAGGATACAGCCCTCCCTTTTATCCTTCCAGTTCACCTGCAGGAAGCTGACACAATCTTGATAGCACAAATGAAAGCTTTGTTGAAGTGTTCTAACTGAAGGAGCAGGCATCATACATTCACACATACCTAAGGATAGCAGTGCAAAGTCCAGTATGGACTTCAGTAAGAAAACAGGTTGCACGTGAAAAAGAAAATGCTTCTGTGGTGAGAGTTTACTTTGCAAACAAGAAATATAATAATTTGGCAAAACTAAATAATAAGTCAAAAATTGATTCTCTCATCAGAACATTGGATCTTGAGAACTGTGTGCCATCACCCCAGTTAATGGGCTGTGGTTGTAAAGCAACAAATTGTTGAGAATTGTCAAAGCACTTTTATAGAATTTTAGAGCTAGAAAATTCTGTGGAATCCCCCTTTCCAAACACCTTCAAACAGAAGAAAAGTTGTCTTATCATTCTGCTTCCATTAACAGAAAAACCAGGAAGTCAAGTATCAGTGGAGCAAATCCAGTCATGAAGCAAAATGGAGACACAACTAAGAGAGCCTACTCACCTGAGTCCACAGATGTTAATATTATAGGCTTCCATGCTTAGCAGTGCAGGCTAAACCTTGCAAAAGGCCAAGAAGAGGCTCCCCTAGAGATTATAATGTGAATGACAGTCCCTGGAAGATGTGCAGTATGGTGAACCACCAAGAAATGCCCTCTAAGGAACACACACCAGGGTCACAAAGGTCTTGGTCACAGCATGAGTGAGGAAATGGTGCATTTCCTTTATTTTACTTTTTAAACCTGTTGTTGTTGTTGTTATGTGCCGTCGAGTCGACCCCGACTCATAGCGACCCCTCCTTGGGTTTCCGAGGCAGTATCACTACGGAAGTAGGATTGCCCAACCTTCCTTCCGAGGAGTGGCTGGTGGGTTTGAACCTAGACACCGTTTAATCCCAGTACTCCTCCATCAGTTTTTTGTACTGTGGTGGCTAGCATGGTGCTGTGATCTTGGAAGCTATGCCACTGGTATTTCAAATACCAGCAAGGTCACTCAGCATGGACAGGTATCAGTGGCCCTTCCAGACTAAGACACTAGGAAGAAGGACCTGGGGATCTCCTTCTAAAAAAAAGAAAAAGAAAAAGTCAGTGAAAACTTATGAATAGCAGATTTAGTGCCAGAAGATGAGTCCATGCAGTGTAAGAATTGCCCACGTGTATGTCTATTTCAGCTGCCGTTTTTTCTCTCTAAACCATCTCAACCAAGATCTCCCAACACATATTTCCAGAAATAATGTATACACCATGGGGTCTGAAAAATCCAGGCTCTTCAAACTAATTAGCTTAGTTAATTATATATCACTCCATTTCTTTCAAGAGTCATTATGCTCACCAAAGGCCTATTGGACCAACAGAAGAGGAAAGAAAATAAATGCCTAGGGAAATATCACTCAAGAAAAAAAACATTATTTACTAATTGAAAAACTAATATGAGAATTACCAAATTCCCTGTTGACTTTCTATCACAGGGTCAAAATTTAAAACCATTTTCAAGGGCAAAAACAAACACTATGTCTTTGTTAAGATCTTAGAAAGGAACTAAATATAGATTTTTTGAATATGGAAGTACCCTAAAATCTCAGTCATTGTTGTTCAAAAATCTGCCAAATGGGAGGTGGCCTAAAACAATGGTTCAAGCAGAACTGGACTTGTATGCTTGTCTGCCAAGTAGCAAAGTTACTTAAGCAACTGCAGCCTGTTTTCTCACCTATGAAATGGGAAAACAGTCCTAATAATATTGCTAATATTGAGTTCTCCCCATATGTCATGCACTTATGTATTTACATCCATGTGTTCATCTACATGGATATCCAGTGCCTAGCTTGATCCCTGGTACAGTGTATGCACCAAATAAATGTTCTTTGCTATTAATAAAATGGCTATTATTGCAGTAGTACTAGGTAAATAGACAATTTGAAAATAGGAAAACAACCAGCAATTAAACCAAGTATTGTAGAACAATATTTAAGTATTAAAAAAATCTTATGGATGACTAGAATTAGTCATTAACTCTATTGGTGAATAGCCAGGTTAGACTTTAGATTCAACTTTCTGAGTTCAAGGAACTTGCATCCCTGAACAATAAGAAGTGGAAAGGGTATATAAAACCTCTTCTTTCTCTGGGTATTTTTACAGGGCTGACTTGTATTCCTGGGATGGCGTCTTCTCTGGAAGCTGGGGATGAACTAACGGCTCTGAGAGTATTTTCAAAATCAAGCCTTGCTGGCTATCTCACATAATGCATCCACTCTCTTGGGACAATAAAAGAAAGCACCCAGCCAAGTCCATTCTCCTTTAGCCTCTATATTTGCTTCTTCAGGGAAATTTAGGCAATGGTTCTGAATCATTTACATTTAATTTTCTTTTGCTCTATACACTATCATTCTTGGAAGACACCTAAGTGTCTATAAAATCCTCTGGTTCTCAAGAACTATAAGGTTCAGTTTTTAGTTTCATTGCTGTACTGAGAGTTGGTCCATAAATGTATTATTATTTGGAGAAACTACTAATTAAATTATTTCCTAATGCTACTGTAAACACTGGTATATACTTCTATTTTCATTTGCTCTATTGCTTGTCTACATTACAAAGACTGTTTTCCTTAGGGAAAGTGAAAGGTCTTCATCTAATATGAATGCAGTAAGATAATTCTAGAGTCAGAGAAGATGATGGAAACATACACTTTCAGTTTTGTTTTACAACTGTCTTGCATTTCTGCTAATTTTACAAATGAACTTGAATGACCAATTTCTGAGTCAAGCTTACAAAAGTGGACATTGAAAACAAGCAAAAAAGGCCTGAAGGCTTTAAGAACAGGCCTATGCAATGCTTCATGAACACTCACTTCTCTCTTCCCCCCTGGTTCCCCAGTCACAGCATCACAACAACCCAAGCCTTTGTGACCTTTATATGTCATGGCTTTTTTTGTCCTTTCTACTGATCCTGGAACAACCTGTATGCTCTTCTGCTACAGGCCAAAATATAGTCTCCACTGGAATATAGCAGTGCATGAAACCATGTCATCATGCCTGACACCCACTTCCTAGTGAATGTGCTTTCACACATTACTACCAAGTTTAATTACTGCTGCGATAGAGGAAACATTGATTCACACAAAGAGTTTTATCAAATAGATAGCAGAGTCCCAATTTCACCTCCAAAATGAAGTTCAGTGTGAACTGTAGCTCCCCATATGGACAGAAGTGTCTGATGATAATGGAGATTATATGACATCAATTACTCAACACCAGTGTATAAGTCCTGTGTTCCCCTGTATGCCCAGCACTGAGCTGACATTGTTGTTGTTGTTGTTATATGCCGTCGAGTTGGACCCGACTCATAGCGACCTCTCCTTGGGTTTCCGAGGCAGTATCACTATGGAAGTAGATTGCCCCATCTTCCTTCCGAGGAGTGGCTGGTGGGTTTGAACCGCCAGCCTTCTGGTTAGCAGTCAAGTGTGTTAGCCACTATGCTACCAGAGCTCCCAAGATGACATTAAGAGGCTTAAAAACAAATATACGGTACAGTTTCTAACATAAGAAATTCACATCTAATTGAGAAGACTAATAGAAAATAAGTAAGTTAAAATAATATTTCAAAATACTATTATCAAGAACAATTATAATGTGAACTCATTTGTCAGTAAGAACCAGAGAAATTAGGGGTGGGGGAGTTTTAAGTGATCCGAAAAATATTCTTGTGAGAAATGTTACATGGCAGATGGATTGGATTTGTCTAGATGCAGATGGAAGTTGGTGCTATTCCAGGCTGAGGACCAAAAACCAAGAGAAAAAGTGACTGATACAAAAATTTCTGTGGTGAAGGTATAGGACATTGCCTACCGCTGGAATGACAACGGGCTAGGATTAGGGGAGACTGGGCAGCAGAGTTTGAAATGTTGTATCACACACCAGCACGAACCGCACACCATGCAAAGAGGGAAACAAAGCAACTTACAATAACTATGTGAGACCACAAAGAAACTGGAAGAAGGAGGGAACTAGGTCATCGTGGGAAAATATCAAAACTAAAAATCTCTGAATGAAGATATAATTTCCAAGTATAAAATTAGTGAAAGAAATCATAAGGAGATAGAGTTTTGCCTCATAGAAATTTCAACTCCAGAATATAAAAATGGAATAAATAAAAAGTGGCATAATGCTAACCAGAAGGCTGGCAGTTGAAACCTAACAGTCACTCCTCAGAAGGAAGGTTGAGTGATCTATTTCTGTAGTGATACTGCCTCGGAAACCCAAGGAGTTTCACTGTGAGTCGGGTCCGACTTGATGACAGTGAGCTTTGTTTTGGTGAGTGTATCTAGAAAAGGAAGGAAATGTTTAGGACAAATATGACAAATATTTTTAACTATAAAAATAAAGGTTATAATACATGCAATAAGTATTTATATATATGTTTTATATATTATGTTGTTGTTGTTGTTATTTGCCGTCGAGTCGGCCCCGACTCATAGCGATCCCTCCTTGGGTTTCCGAGGCAGTATCACTACGGAAGTAGGATTGCCCAACCTTCCTTC
>NW_006921616.1:18857658-18865648 GCF_000298275.1 Orycteropus afer afer
CAAGTGCCTTAGCCACTATGCTACCAGAGCTCCTGGGCAAAGTATATAACATATAATTCCCAGAAGGACAGTTTAATAAAAATATGGGCCAAAAAAAAAAAAAAAAAAATGAACATAAAACATCAACCCCACTAATAATAAAAGGCATGAAATTAAAACATGATAGCACTCCCCCAGACTATGGCCTTTAGACATACTTCACACCTGGAACTGACCTCACCCCTGTGACACAACTTTCAGTCAACAGACAGGCCTATAAGGTAAATAATAACAGGGAGCTAGGCACTCATTAGAACAATGAACCATATGAGATCAAAAGGGCAGCATTTACCCAGAAAGCAGAAGGGAACAGGAAAGAAGGACCAAGGGCAACAGTAGGCACAGGGAGGAAGTAGGATGGGTGACATTACACTGTGGGGATTGCAATGAATGTCATTAAACAAAATATGTATAAAATTGTTGAACATAAAACCAATTTGCTGCATAAACTTCCACCCAAATCACAATTTAAAAAATTAATTAGTTAATAATAAAAAAAATGCATGATAGCATTTTTCACCTATAAAATTGTCAGGTTGTTTCAGGTAATACCAACTGCTGGGTGGGATACTGTGAGATGGGCACTCCTGTTAATCAGAATAAATGATACAATGGGATGTGTTTTGATTCACTGATATTTATCTCAAATTATTAATATGTTCATTTTTTTAACTCTAGAATATTATCTTTAGGAATCTGTCCTAATTAATGAACCATAAGTGTCCAAAGGACCTTTGTACAAAGATGTTCTAATGGCATCGTGTATAATAGTTTCAGAAGTACTGTAAAGTAAATGTGCAAACCTAGGGAAACAAATAAATTATTACATGCCTGTACTGCCCATATTATAATATTATGGAGAAATCTAAATTATATTTGTGGAGAATATTATTTTGATATAGTAATAAGTGGCAAACATGGTGCAATGGTTAAAGCATTCAGTTGCTAATGACAAGGTCAACAGTTTGAATCCACCAGCCACTCCATGGGAAAAAGATAAGGCAGTTTACTATCCTAAAGATGTATAACCTTGGAAATCTCATGGGACAGGTGTACCCTGGATTTGCTTCCTGTTCAGAAGCAAAACAAGCCAAACCCACTGCCATCGAGTTGTTTACAACTCATAGTGACTCTCATTGGGTTTATAAGACTGTGAATCTTTACAGAAGTAGTTTGCTTCATCTTCCTCCCACAGAGCAGCTGGGGGGTTTGAACCAGCAACCTTCTGGTTAACAGCCAAATGTCTTATCCACTATGCCACCAGAGCTAAATACTGCATGCCATATTAAAACTGAATCTAGTATCTATTTCCCATCCAATTTACTGTTTTCTATATTCTCCATCTTCATTAAAGTCAACATCAGTCTACCCACAGACACAAGAAAGAACCCTGGGACTCATCCTTAATTCCTACCATCTCCCAGGTCAAATTAGCAATTGTTGGCTATCTCCAAAACACTTCTCTAATTTGACACCATCATTATTCCAATGCCAGAATACATGTTCACTTCCAAACAATTCTAACTTAAATATGTGTAAAATAATGTTCACACTGTCTCTCTGACTCCATTTTATCCCAGTAAAATCAGTCCTATACATTGCATCAAAGTACTCTTCCCACAATGAAAATCCGATTATGTCACTTTCCTGGTTAAGGCATTTGAAAGACTCTCTTTTCACTTATAGGAGCTCTGGTCGTGTAGTGCCTAAGGCATTTGACTGCTAACCAGAAGATCGGTACTTCAAACCCACTAGCGACTCCATGGAAGGAAGATGGGGCAATCCACTTCCATAAAGATTTACCACCTCAGAAATCCAATGGGGGTCGCTATGAGCCAGAATCGACTCAATGGCAGTCAGTTGTTTTTTGTTTTTGTTTTTGTTTCCCTTTTGGTGCCAGTATGGTAAAGGCATTGGGCTGCTAACCAAAAGGTCGGTGGTTCAAACCCACTAGCCACTCCACAGGAAAAAGATGGGGCAATCTGCTTCCATAAGGATTTATAGCCTCGGAAACCCTAAGGGGCAGTTCTGTTTTGTCCTATAGGGTTGCTATGAGTCAAATTCAAGCGGCTATGAGTTGGTTTGGATTTTTGATTTGCTTGTTATTTATAAACTAAGTTTGAAATGTGTATGTATCAATAATGACCAGAATTACTGGTCAGATGGAACCTGGTGAGACCCCCCAATACTATGATCCTGAGATACATTCTGGGCCTGGAATAAAGCTCACTCCCAAGGGCTGGCTCTCAGCCCAACAGTAAACAAGATGTACATACAGACCACTCAACCCAGGGTGAGGCACCCACGTACTCTATGGAAATGCATCCCTTGGAGCAATCGACCATGGGGCACCAGAGGAGCAACATTCACACAGAGGAAATGCAGGACAAACAGGAGCGCATAACTATGAGGGGCATTGGGGTGAGAGTTACTGGGCAGGGAGGGGAGGAGACTGGATTAGGGTTGGGCATGATAAATGGGGAGTGAAACTAAATGTACACATAATGTTGAATGTAAAACCAACTCTTAAAATAAAAAAAATAAATGTGTATGTAGCCTTAACAACACTTCTGAAAATTTGGCCCTTACTTGCTGCTTCCGTCTGATGTCCTCAAAGCTGGTATCATTTATGTATTTTCAGCCACGTATGCAGATAGTTTAAATCATTAGATTCATTACTTTAAGAAGAATCCATTACTTTAAGATGAATCTTCCTTGACCCTCCTCTGCTTCCAGATCTTTTAAACTATAGGTTGTAATTCATTAGAGGATCATTAAATCAATTTTGTGTTCACAGCATGCATTTTAATAATAAAAAAGAAGAAGAAAAGAATAGATCAGCCATTGCATAGTAAGGACAAATACTACCTCATGAAACTTTGTTTCAATTATATGTGGTCACAGTCAAAAAAGTTTGAAAATCAGTGCTCTATTATATAAGTTGCTCAAAACAAAAAACAAAAAAAAACAAACTTACTCCCATCGAGTCGGATATGACTCATAGTGAACCTTCCTTGGGTTTCCGAGGCAGTATCACTACAGAAGCAGATTGAGCAATCATCTTTCCGAGGAGTGGCTGGTGGATTTGAACTACCAGCCTTCTGGTTAGCAGTCAAATGCCTTAGTTGCTATGCTACCAGTTCCCTAGTACTGCGTAAATATTTTTATTATAATAGCTCGTTGTATCTCTTTATTTATCTATTTTCCCTACTGACTGTGTGGTCTAAGAAAGCAAGAAATATTTCCTAGTCATTTTTATATGTCTAGAACCTGAAAACACACTTAGCATGCAGTACCACTCAATGGGTGCTAGATGAAAGTATGCAGGCATGTGGCGTAGAATTTCATGAGTTGACTATTTAGATTCTCATCCAAAGGCATTTAGCTCCAGAAGAGCCTAAACAACAGCCTCATTAGATAGCTTTGCCAAAAAGTTGGTCCTGATAGTAAATCAAAGAGGCAGCTCTATTCAAGACTTTTGAATATTATCTCATTTTGTCTCTCAATTCTTACCTCAAGTTATTATAAATTTCCAAAATGTAAGTCTGGCAACTTCTAATATTTTGTGTGTTTCTAAGAAACATCCTGTCCCCCTAATAGGACAATGAGATCAAAAATAAGCAGCAGGTCCAAAGAATGGCAAGAAAGAGCAGAGCCCTTGTTAAAGCAGACCTTGCATTGAGAGCAAAGGGAAGTGAGGGTCTGCACATGTGGACTCAGCTTCTGTTGTGACATCAGCACCTTAAACCAAGTCTGGAGCTCCCTCATTGGTGGAACAAAGGGTAGGAAGTCAGTCCTGTAGGTACATCAAAGACAGGACTGCAGGACAATTATACTGAGTCCATGAAAGAGGTCGAAGAGGCTCAGCTCTAGCCCTGGCCATGTTCCCCAAAGTTGGGTATGCTCTTACTCTGCAATTGGAATGATCTCAATGCTGCATTTGCACCCTATGCTCAGTAAAAGGGAATTCTGCTGTGCTAAGATTTTTTTTTTTCCTTAAAAGTAGTGCTGAATTGATGAGGTTCCAATTAAGCTTTTCAAGATTCTATCCCTAGACCCTAAAAACAAATTTTCCTTTCTTTCTACAATGCGACACAGATTCCATGCATCTCTTGCCCCTTAAGCAAACCCAAACTGCCTGAAACAGGAATTTCTCATTTACTGTAGGATCCAAGTATTGTCTTCAAGTAGCAGTTTATAATTTCACAGTGATACCACTGCAGTTCAAACATGATTTGATTTTTTTTTCCTTAATGAAGCTCTTTAACTTATGAATTCTGCAACACTAATTATTCCACTTAAGAAATAATTAGTGCCCCCCTTCCTCCTTGTCTAATTATCCAAGCTGCTAGCAAAGGTTACAATGCCAAGTTGTTCTTTGTGATTTTTTTTTTTTTTTAAATCAATCTGAGTATTTCCCTAATGGCAGGTATACAGCCTGAGAACAGCCCCTTTAAATCTTGAGAGCACTGAGATGACTTCCTCTAAGTCTCTTTCAAGGCTCCAGGAGAATCTTTCATTGTTCCTCCGCTGCCATTTTCATGCTCTGATGGCCAGCTCCAACAGTCAAGTGGGAAAGAAGGAACAGCACAGAGCATTTCACACAACGAGTGTAAGAAGCTATGTAGGGCGTAGATTCCGCAGCTTTATATCTGGAATGGATTTTATAAGTTAGTTCTATTGTATATGACTCAATATCCTCATTTTAGAGGGGAGGAAACTGAGGCTCAAGGACCATTCTACATACAATGTTTAAATGTTCCTAAGATATTCAGTTGTTGTTGTTATTTGCCGTCGAGTCGGCCCCGACTCATAGTGACCCCTCCTTGGGTTTCCGAGGCAGTATCACTACAGAAGTAGATTGCCCCATCTTCCTTGTGAGGAGTGGCTGGTGGGTTTGAACCGCCAGCCTTCTGGTTAGCAGTCAAGTGCTTTAGGCACTATGCTACCAGAGCTCCAGTTGTTGTTGTTGTTGTTATGTGCTGTGGAGTCAAACCTGACTCATAGCGACCCCTCCTTGGGTTTCCGAGGCAGTATCACTACGGAAGTAGGATTGCCCAACCTTCCTTCCGAGGAGTGGCTGGTGGGTTTGAACCGCCAGCCGTCTGGTTAGCAGGCAAGAGTTAGGGTTAGGGTTAGGGTTAGACACTTGTAAAAACCATGGTTTTAACTCAAAATCAGTGCTCTTCCATTAAATCAAAGTGCCCATTTGAAATGGCCTTTCGTGGTTAGAAATGGTAAAATGTGGAATAAAGAGAATGGTCTTTTTAGGCTTATTTTTTGTTTGTTTGTTTTTACAATATAGCAGTTTTATTTCTCTGCTAATTGTTCAGGTTTTGGGATACCATAAGCTACATTTCAAAAAGGCCATTTGGCACATATGGTAAGACGATATACAAGGAATCCTCAGACTAGAAATTTAATTACATGGTCCTCTGTTAATTTGCTAGATGACTTTGGACAAACACCTCATTCACATTAAAGAGAAGAAACTTAATTCATAAAGGATCTTTTATAATTCAAAGAGCTTGAGAAAGTTTCAGGTCCAAGGACACAAGATAAGAAACTGAGAAACTCTGAGCAAATGTGTCCCACTGTGAGCTGCTCCAGACTGCTCTACATCTCTTTCCACTGCCATTCTACAAGCTTGGTCAGGAAGTCTAAAAAGAGAAGAGACTTCCCGGGGATTTTCACTTTGCTGTGCTTCTCAGAACTCTGGCATGAGCTTCCCTTCCTCCTATTCACATTGTTTTTCCCCATGTAACAGAACCAGTGATGATCTGAGTGCTTGGTATTTGCCAAATATTATGCCAAACAATCTGCATGGATTAACAAATCCAATCCCCAGACAAACCTATGATGTACATGCTATTATTATTCCATTTCATAAAAGAGACACTATGGCTTAGAGAGGTTAAGGCCAAGGTTGTGATTCATAGCCAGGTGTGTTTCATTTCCCAAAACCTGTTCTTCATTTCATCATGTTTCCCCTCAAGAGCCTCAGTAGCACCCAATCTACCCCTCCAAGTCCTACACAACACACACACACACACACACACACACACAACTTCTTTCTTTCTGGCCATGGAAGATCTCAAAGCTACAACTTAGCAACTCCCAAGTCCAACACTCCCATTTTATATTTAAAGAAACTGGACTCAACATTATCCATAAATCTAGTGACTGAGTCAGGGCTAGAAAGCAAATCTCTTAACTTCTGCTGAAGTCATTGTCATACACCACAAGTTGTGGAAGAAAGGTATTATTGAAAAGGCCCCTTGCCACTAAGTTATACACCAATCGTAAATGAGCTCTTTGTAGCTGGGAAAGTAAATTAAAGGGCTATTACTGCTAATGATAATTATAGCAGAAAACAGTAATAACAAGCATGGAAGCAGGGATGAGAGTGTCGAGCACACAACCAATTAAATACTTGGTCCTAAGCTTTTCTATTAGTGAAATATTTCACTGGGCAAAAGCCCCCAGATTAAGTAACTGTCTAAAACCACAGAGCTAATAAGTAGAGGAGTCAGATTCAAAACCAGGTTTCTTGGATGCCAAAGCTCAACTCTTTCTACACTGATTTCTCATTAAGCAATGGAGAATTAAATGCTATTAAAAAAATAAATCTGTGCGTTTGGAGCAACATTTAGAACTGCAGCTCAAATCACTCCCAGAAAAAAACTGAGACAGAGCAGAAGCGGGGGGGGGGGGGGACAAAAAAGTAAGTTTATGAATAAGAAGTATTTAAAGGAAATATCACATACCCCCTTGTCTTGAGACAGAAATTTTGCTCAGCAATATCTGATGACAATAATACTGAGGCAGGAGATGCTATATTTTGAGTAATCTTATTCATTTTCTGTGTCCAAATAAATGGCTTTGTATATAGCATAGTGCCTAAGGCACTTGACTGCTAACCAGAAGGCTGGCGGTTCAAACCCACCAGCCACTCCTCAGAAGGAAGGTTGGACAATCTACTTCCGTAGTGATACTGCCTCAGCAACCCAAGGAGGGGTCGCTATGAGTCAGTCCGACTTGGCAGCACATAACAATAACAACAAAATATACATTTTAGCTTTCTCATAGCAAGACTATGTACACAAAACAGACTATGCACACAAAACACCTGTAATAAAAACCAAAATTCAGTATTTTTCTCTTTGAACAGGGAAAGGAGGCTATCATATAATTGTGTAACATTAATGTATTAAAATATTATATATTTGGTACCACTCTTTACCTGTATATCTTCCCTCACAAATAAGATAATAAGCTCTTAAGTGTAGAGTTCATTTTATGCCTTGTCTTATATCTGGGTATTGAGTAAATGCTCAATAAAAGCCTACTGAATTGAAATTGAAAAAGAGTTAAGTCATGAAAATTAGTCCCTTTCTTGAGTATACTCCATGGAGAGTTCCAGAATGTTTTCTTTTTTTCCCTGGACACCTTTCTACAGAGTTAGATGGCTATAGTGTGCACTGTTCTCAATTTTTATCCAAATTTAGTTCGTTATTTCCACTGGGGGAAGTGTAAACTAAACAGAGACATTCATGTTCCCCAATAAGATAATAGCTTAGATTATCCATCCACATTCACCGAGATCCCCTAGATAATCTATATCTGCATAATAATTAGTTTTGGTATCTTGAAAATTTCCTTTTAAAGCAGTCCATATGAAAATCTAGATGTCAGAATTCTTGGGATCAAATTCTCTAGAATCCCAGACAACCAGGAATAGAAAAAAGAAATGCTTATAGTGCTTTTGTTTATGTTTGTTTTGTTTTCCCAGTTTCTCAAAGAAAACATATGGCCACTAGAGTGGGGGGCAAAGACTTTGCTCTCACTAATATTTTTTGTTGTTGTTGTTATTTGCCGTCGAGTCGGCCCCGACTCATAGTGACCCCTCCTTGGGTTTCCGAGGCAGTATCACTACGGAAGTAGGATTGCC
>NW_006921616.1:18865793-18880157 GCF_000298275.1 Orycteropus afer afer
ACTAATATTTAGGAAAGGGAAATGCTTGAGTCAGGCACCCCTAGCTGGCTTAAGATGAATGGCAACAGTGCCCGATGCCTGCCGTTACACTGGCATTGCTGCTCTGGCTTTTGCTAGGATTTATCAAGAGTGGAGGAGGGGTGGAAAAAGGGTAATGTGCAGCTCATGCTCATTCCTGGAGATCCCCGAGAAAAATTTTATGAAAGAGAATGTTAACCTGTGATACTTATAAGTAACCTCCTCTCATCAAAAGCTGGTGTGTACTTTACTTGTCACCACTAAGACAAGACAAACACGGCATGTTTCTCAGTGATCCGTTAAAGTTTTGAATGGAAGTCCTCAGAAGAGTAATGTATGCTGGTTCCTCTCTTCTGGAAAAAAATCATAATCTTAACAGCACAGGAACTATTCATCAGCAGCTAATTTAATTTCACATTTAGACCAATTAGAGAACAAGAAGAAAAAACAGCTGAAGTTAAGCACTTGTTTATAAAATTTCCCTAAGTGAAATTGCTCACTCAAAGAGCACAGCAATAAGACAGTCAGCTCTTTTCTCAAGAGGGTTTTATGCCTAAAGACAGAGATTGGCTTCCATTAGTAGTAACTCCTATAGATGGAACAACTGGAGACAGGCTAGTCAGGGTCAGATACAGTTACTGCTGGGTATATGATCTAACCACATGAACACTCCAGGCATTGTTTTAATGGCTTCACGTTGACCATACTACTCAGTCTCCCTTCTCCTCCTAAACTTTTATTACACCTTCATACCTATCTATGTAGCTTGGCTCACTAATTCATTTACTTGAATAAATGTTAACCGAATGTATGTCTGTGTAAGTTACTGTGCCAAATACTGGAGATGGCAGTAAGATATATAATTAAGTAAGATGATGTATGCAAAGTGCCTGGAACGGTAACCACAGTTGATATTCACTATGTGGTTGCTGAGAGAGTCAATGAATTAAACAGAAGATGAGAAGGGAGCCAGTCCCTGGGGAGAAATCTGGAAAAAGCACAGAGGTGATACACAAGTGTTGAGTATGTTAGAAGAATGAAAAAAACTTTGAGTACAAAGTTGTCAGCACACACATACACATACTCATACACACATACACATGGAACCATCCTAGTATTTTTGAGAAATGCCAACTCTATCCTTTCTACACTCTACTAGGCCAGGAAACTCTTGGGAGACAAATGAATCCAAATCCCTCCTTCTCCATTGGGATTTGAATCAATGTGCCTCCTTTTGGGTAACTCAAGATTCTTGAGGCCTTGGGATGGTTTCATTTACCCACTGTTGGCCAGACTTCGTTTCATGTACTTTGGTCACGTTGTTAGAAGGGCCCAGTCCCTGGAGAAGAATATCATGCTTGATAAAGTAGAGGGTCAGCCAAAAAATGGGAAGATCCTCAATGAGATGGATTAACCTTGTTGTTGTTGTTATGTGCCGTCGAGTTGGACCCGACTCACAGCAACCCCTCCTTGGGTTTCCGAGGCAGTATCACTACGGAAGTAGATTGCCCCATCTTCCTTCCGAGGAGTGGCTGGTGGGTTTGAACCGCCAGCCTTCTGGTTAGCAGTCAAATGCCTTAGGCACTTCAATGATGGGCTCAATTACGGCAATCGTCATGAGGGTGACACAGGACCAGGCAGTGTTTCATTCTATCCTTCATGGGGTCACTGTGAGTCAGAACTGACCTGGCTGCACCTCACAGCAACAAGTCCAGAGGGGTATCTTTTTCACCTTTTAAGTAGAGTGTGCATGGCAGGCCATTGCAGAATGCTCATCAAATTCAGGACTAGAATGTGCTAAGTAAAAGATAAATCTGAGATAAGACATTAGATTGTGATGTATAATCCAGAGGGATTTTGTGCATAGCACCTTATGACAAACTTAGTTTAAGACATCATCTTATAGATGAAGAAATGGAAGCCCGGGGAGAAATGACTAGCCCAAAGTCACTAAAAGTCTAGTGGACTCCAGAGTGTGGGTCTTCTGGACTAAAATTCAGCGCTCTTCCCACAAGTAACTTCTAAAGGACAAGGAAATCTGAATTTTTCTCTGAAATTCTATAGCACGAATAGCCTTTACCACTTGTCTCACTGACGTAGTACCCAAACAGCCATGCTAATCTCTTAGTTTTCTCCAGGTTGCTTTCTGATTCTGTCCTGGAGTCCCAGAGACACTTCAGGTAACTCCCAGGACAGCTCAGCTGCCTTCTAAGTAAGCTGGCCTTCAGCCATTTGCACTGTCTGGTATTGTTTTAGGAAGACTGGTTAAATGGGATTCTGAGCACTCTAATTCCATTAAAATCGAGAGACAAGACTTTGTGTGCAAACTTCTCAAAGTCACATTTCATGTCAGGAGGAGAATGCCAAATTAGAGTTCAGGACTCCCAGAGTTGGTCCGCTGAGAAATGGAGCTTTTGTGTTAAACATTTAGCAGCATGCCAAGACTTGTTCTTACAATCTTGTTCTGGAGAGTTATTTGAAATTTCATAATGACTGATAAAGATTAATTATATGATATAATTAGTAAGTGTCTCAAAAGAGTTAAATCAGCATTTGCATTTCATTATTTCTCCATATTATTAATAAAAATTTATAGAACAGACTTGATTTGCTAATTCCTTTGACTTTGGACATATCTTTGACATATGTGTTGCAGTCTCACTTAAGTTTCAAATCCATTCTTATGTTTGCGCTCCTCTTGATTGACTTTGTTGCCTGGGTTCTTCTCATAGTAAAAAGGTTCACTGTCGTAAAGCCACAGGTGGTTTCTTCATCTATTTAGAAATAAGAGTCAGGTTTCTGGATTTATCTTGAACCAATGTCCTAACATACGTGCTGTCAAAAGTCAGACATGTACAACAAAAGGGATCAAGGAAACCTCAAAAGGCCTAAGGTGCCCCGTTAGTAACTTCCAGCTTTGTATGACATTGTTAATTCCAGGCATGGCCTTAATATTCAGACAATGTCAGCATCCCAGGTGGCTGATAAATCAATAAGGGAAGGAGAAAGGAAAAAAAAAGAACACAACAAATTTGTTTCTGCCTTACAACTTTCCTTCTCTCATACAAACTTGCCCACATGCTGGGTGTGATTAAGGTTTAAGGTAACAAGATATTTTGTGTATTAATCTTTCTCGACCACATCCAAGGATTGGACTGACTCAAGACTCCTTACTGAAGAGGAGTCTCCAACTATTTAATCGAGGCAATTTTTTAAGGTTATCTCAAATTCAATGTGATGTTATTCTGTTTTCTGTTTTTTAATTTGTTTTTGCTATAGCAAATAATCTAATTTCTTTGGTTTAAAAAGACCAGTCCCACCCATTCTAATGTTGTTCTTGTGCATAGTCTCAAATTTTCCCCCCTTGTGTCTTGCCCTATCACCAAAAACATTTTAAAGTGCGGGAATATGCAGTAAGCATACATATTTAATGCAAGTAAACATGTTATGAGCATTTAGTCCATTCCCAACATTCCCAGGCACTGAGAAGGGCACAAAATGGACTAAACATGATATGAGTCCTGTAGGAGCTTCTGAGTTTCAAAGTAAAGACTCCAATGATTTTTAGCTTGAAATGTGAAGAAGGAAATAAGCCCCAATAATGAATAGCCATGCTGGAAACCAAACACCCACTTGAGAAAATATGTTTCCTTGCCCCAGATCTATTTAGTAAACTCTACAAGTTTCTAAAGGATGAACTAGATTAAAAAAGCATGATGCAATCAGGTGCCTTTTTAAACACATTTTAGTTGGCTCTTTAATGCAAGGCCTGTCATCCATCAGGGGAAAGCGAAAAAATGGTTTAAGGTGAAGAGCGGCTTGTGTATTGCACTGCTTGGTCTGCTAAACCAAGACTGGAGAGGAACAATTAATTGAGAGTATTATTTTGGGCATAAAATCCAACTTGGTTTGACTCCCTCAAAAGTACAGGGGGAAAAAAAGAGAGGCAGAGAGAGCACTGGAACATTATTTATGTGTCATAAAGCAAAATTTCACCATCGCTATACACATCATAAAGAACCCTGATAGCACAGCGATTAAGTGCTCAGCTACTAACAGAAATGTTGATGGTTTATACCTACCAGCCGTTCCATGGGAGAAAGATGTGTTAGTCTGCTTCTGTAAAGATAACTGCCTTGGAAACCCTACGGGCAGTTCTGCTCTGCCCTACAGGGTCATTGTAAGTTGCAAGCAACTCAGTGGCAATGGTTTTGTTTTTTTGGTATGTATGTCTGGTAGCATAGTGCCTAAGGCACTTGACTGCTAACCAGAAGGCTGGCGGTTCAAACCCACCAGCCACTCCTCGGAAGGAAGGTTGGGCATTCCTACTTCCGTAGTGATACTGCCTCGGAAACCCAAGGAGGGGTCGCTATGAGTCGGGGCCGACTCGATGGCAAATAACAACAAAAACAACAATGTCAGAGAAGACATACACAATTTTTAAAACATAAACAAACTCAACTAAAGAACTCTACATGCATTTTCCCAGCCACAGTACGATTAGTGATACACAGTTGATAAATTGATGGTGTGTTGTTGTTATGTGCCGTCAAGTCGGCCCCGACTCATAGCGACCCCTCCTTGGGTTTCCGAGGCAGTATCACTACAGAAGTAGGATTGCTCAACCTTCCTTCCGAGGAGTGGCTGGTGGGTTTGAACCGCCAGCCGTCTGGTGAGCAGGCAAGTGTCTTAGCCACTATGCTACCAGAGCTCTCCTGATGGTGTGTAGGCTCTGGTTATTTGTGAAGGTCCCCTCAAAAGTAGAATATCTCCAGATGTTGAGGTTCACATCACACATTCTCATATTTATTGTAATTGTTGGAGACTTTTAAAAAACTGTTACTTCACTTTAGCACTTAGCTTCTGTTAAGGGTCATATTTCTGGGTTAGGGACACACTGCCGGAGAATTTTTCAGAAAGCAAATCCTTAGCCACTAGGCTGCCTCGAACCACCCTGTAAGGTAATTCAATGCTTACACTGAATTCATATATCCGCTTCCATTAAACTCCTTGGCTGGCTGTGTTTACATTTTTTAAATTCTGTATTTTCTCTCTGAAAAGCAAACCTCCACTGTTGGACAGCTGGGTCACTGATTATAAGCCACAGGTGTGTTGTCAACACAATTAAACCAGGGTGTGGGAATAGAGGCTCCCACATCCCTAACAAGATAATGGTGTTAAGTACAGGTTTTTAGCAAAACGCACTGCATTTCCCATACAAACAACAAATTGTTTCTGATGGTTGCTTCTTCTTTTATCATCTCAGCTTTTTGTCATCCCATCCTCTAAGTGATCCCAAAGCTGCCCTGAGCTATACAAATTAAATTCAATGCTTGTGCAGTGGCTTCTTTGGTTTTATACTCACAGGACACTTTGATGTCAAAATCAGAGAGTGAGAATGGGGATGGGGAGGGTTGCAGTAAACACATTCATATCTATTCAAACATTTATGCACAACTTAATGACACAAATACATTATGCCTCACTCATGTTAATAAATGTCAAAAAGGCTTGTTGCACACATACATATATACACAGAGACATATATTCAGGCTCATCATCACATAATAGGAAACATATATCAGTAAATATCATACAACTATGAAACAGCTAGGTAAGGAGCTCTGCTGGTGCCATGGTTAAACACTCAGCTGGTAATTGAAAAGTCAGCAATTGGAAGCTGCCAGTCATTCCATGGGAGAAAAGCGCTGGTGATTTGCCACCATAAAGATCTGTAGTCTAGGAAACCTTATGTGGCAGTTCTATTCTATTGTATAGATTCACTAAGAGTTGGAATCAACTTGATGGCACACAACGATCACATAAAATAACTCTAGGAGTCTCTGGGTGGCACAAATGTTAGTCACTCAACTACTAGCTGAAAGATGGCGGTTTACCCACCCAAAGATGCTTTGAAAGCTAGGCGTGGAGATTTGATTCCAAAAGGCCAACGCCTTGAAAAGAGAAGACTAGACTGAGGCAAGTGAGGCACTTTGAATGCAAAATCTAAGGAGGGCCTCAGGCCCCTGGGCCCTGAAACATCACGGGGGCCACAGTATAATACTAGGCAGGCAAAAGTATAAAGCAGAGAGAAACCGGTCAGATTCACTCAGAGCACTTTTCAGATCATTCGTAGTCTCTGATAAATGAATTTGATACACATCTGCACACACCCGGAAAGGAACAGGGCATTAGAAGAGGTCTCATTAGGAAACCCCCTTCCTAGGGCTGCGAAACAACTTCAAGAATTTAAGAAGGTGAAAAACAGCAAAGAGAATTGAAATAGTTTGCAATTATATAGCACTTTTCTTCCTCAAAGCTCTTAGTAACCATTAACTAATTTAAGTTCTTACTTTTTTAAATTAGAGTATTATATTTTAGGAGGGATCCAGGGCTCTTCCTCACTTAAATGTACTTCATAACAATATGAATTATTGCTGGGATATTTAAAAAAAAAAAAGTCCATTTTAAGTAGCACTTTCAAAACCTTTGACTTAGGGGCAAAATCCTTCTTTTTACTTTGTTACTTCCCAGGTTCCATTTATTTATTCATTCATTTATATACACAAACATACACACATTATTTAACACTTAGGCACCATTCAAACTGCTGGGGCAGAAAAATAAATGAGTTAAAATGCTTGTTTCAAGGAAAAATAATCTAATAAATGAAAAGTAAGTCACCAAAGAGATGTACTTTCTTCTTGGCCAATGACCTCTTGAGTTCCTTAAGGAAGTGGCATCCAGTGAGAAAGAGGCCGGTCCTCTGGCAAAGAGGCCCCTCTGCAAGGAGAGTTCACATTTGAGTAAAGTGTCCCATTGACTCCCAAACCCACGCTTCCTGCTAAACTCCAGAATGCTCTTCATATTTACCCAAGTGTGTTCCACTATCTCTGTCAGATAGAGGGCTCCCAACACTGGTTTGCAGGTAGAAATCTTAGAAAGATATAAAGCAGTGGATTCCTCTCAAGGGTCCTCTCAAGGATCTTCTGCCAACTTGTTTCTCTCCTTGCCATCAAAAACACTATTTTCAAATGGTCAAATAATTTTCCTGACTCCTTAGTGATTTTCATTGTTGCTTACTGCTCTCTGAGTTAACTCCTAGTTTGAATTGGACCCATTCCATCTTGTATTTTCATGTTTTGGGGGTATGGGCTTTTCCACAATTAGCTCTATGTCTTTAGATAAAATATGAGACTTGAAGTCAGACTTTATCAGCTACATAGTCCTATGATGCCATTATTCCATTCACATTCAGCTGAACTCTAATGTACGTATCCTGTCCACGCACATCACAAAACTCTATATCCACTCTGGCAGTTGTATCTGGATTTCAATGATATATATAGTCATAAAAGATCAATTCTGCACAGCCTCATGCATGAAGATTGATTTTAAAATAGTATCTCCTTTGGGTTATAAATGCCATACTGATATCTCAATAAAGCTCTAGTTCCCATCACGTTTTATTTATTTATTTATTTTCCCCCAATATGGACAATTAATGCAACATAAAGGGAGGGAAAGGTCTAACACCTGGGTATCTGGGATTGCCTCTGTTTGTGATGTGTTTGGTGTCACTATTTCATCATGGAAACAATATCCAGGACTGTCTGCTCCTTTGATTACTCATCACTCTTTTCTGTTTATTCCTTCACATAGGTACACTCAGCATTAATGGCAGAAGTGTACATTTTCTTCTTAATATCTAATCTATTCAGTCATTCCAGACTATTGATAGTCATGCTTCTGAGAGAAAAATCCAACTATAAAACAGTAGTTAAGAACTGGTGTTGTTGTTAGGTGCCCTTGAGTCAGCTCCAAGCATAGTGAGCCTGTGTGCAACAGAACAATACGCTGCCCAACCCGGTGTCATCCTCACAGTCCTTGCTGTGTTTGAGCCCATCGTCGCAGGCACTGCGTCAGTCCATCTCATTGAGGAGCTTCCTTTTTCAGTGACCCTCTACTTTACCAAGTATGATAGGCTTCCCTTCTGACAACATGACCAAAGTATGAAAGATGAAGTCTGGCCATTCTTGACAAACCAGTTGTTGTAGAGTGAGTTCTGACCCATGGGGACCCTATGCGTGGCAGAGTAGAACTGTGCTCCGTAGGGATTTCAATGGTTGGTTCTGCAGAAGTAGATCATCTGGGCCTTCCTCCTAGGTGCCTCTGGGCTGACTCAAATCTCCAATCTATCTGTGAGCAGCTGAGTATATTAACCCTTTATCCCACCCAGGGACTCCTAATGTCTGGCCAAGACAGTGTGCAAATCCAGGGAGGCTCCAGGACTCTAAACCAAGTCTGAAAAAGCTACTCATCAACATTGGCCAGGGACCACTTTGGAAGTCTCAGAGTGTCTAACTTTATAATATACTTTCTCAGTACCCATTTTTTTTTTTTGGCACACTTTAGATATGGCAGGGCCATTTTTCATACAGAACTGCACAGAGAGAATGAAGCATACAGACAGAAATCTGCTTTGGCAGAGTAGAAAGGGCAGCCACTCACAGCACAGAAGTGCACAGTTTGAAATTAGAAACGAATTTGTCTTCTCATCCCCCCAACCACCATATATTCCACATGACCTCCAGTTCCCCTAAAGCAACTTCTTACTGATTCTAAATGAAATATAAAGTGACTTGCACCTTGTGGTATTAAGGGAATGTCCATATGGAATGAAACAATAGGAATAAATAATTCAAAACCCTCAAAAATAATTTTTGAAGTAAAACAGACTGCACCTCCTCCTCCTGACTAGTCCTTCAAAGGTACTTTTTTTTTTTTTTTTTGCCTAACTACAGGGTGTTCAGCCTCATAAGCTGTCATAAATTCCCTTCGTCTGTCTCCAGTCAATAACAGATTTAACCCCAGTCTCAAACAGCAGAGTCATTCTGAGTGAAAAAGGTCTAGAAACTGCAAAGTTCACATAACAGCCACAGCCCTCTTTGCTTATTAGTGAATTCACAGATGTCCACCATCTGGACCAGAGAAACCCTCAAAGAGAAAGGGAGAGGGGAACAAAGGCGGGTTAATCAATACCCCTGTGACTCCAAGCAGCACTGAAGGACCTCACTTGCAGGAGGAATACCTACAATTCCCAGAGCACACAGTCACTAACACATTCTTCTGTATTCAGACCATTTCCACTCCTCCTAGCAGTGTGAACTTCCCACTGGTTTGGATTCAAAGGACCACTTTAGATCCGTGGTACCCGATCGATGTTCATCAGAGAGGGGCTATGTTAGCTGGAAGGAGCCAGACTTAGGCACTGGATTTGCTAAGCTAGTCTGAGACAGAACACAACCATCATCATTGGTATTGAGCCCGGGAAAAACGATGATTTTCTCTGTTTAGACAGCTAATAGGACACAAGGTAATGGGGACACAGGATAGGTGATGAGATTTTATCATCTCCCCGGTTCTCTCCAAGTTCAACATGCCATCATGTTATAATTCATATTAATGTTTCACACATAGAGAATTTTAGTGAAGGAAAATCAGTTAGGAGTCAAAATGATAGATTGAGCACAAGCTCAAAATTCTCCCTGCTGTCCTACACACCCAGAAATGATAGACATTACAAAGGGTATGATAATGGAGAAAATGCAAGCAATGTATAGATTTGTAAGAGGCTATATTCTGAGCAGAACAACCCAAAGAAGTGAAACCTTCAGTTCTATTCATAGGTTTATGTTCAAGAGATCAGAGCCTAGAACAGGGTCAGCTAACTATGACAGATTTAGATGGCTCCATCTGGCCTTCTGCCTATTCATGTAAATAAAATTTTATTGGAACAGAGCCACACACATTCACTTCTGTATTTTCTACAACTGTTTTTACACTACAAAGGCACAGCTGAATAGTTGCTTTAGAGACATATGGTCTTCAAAGCCTGAAATATTAACTCTCTGGTCCTTTATAAAACAAGTTTGTTGACCCTTGACCTACAGCAGTAAGCATTGGAAAATTATCACTTTCTCACCAAGTAGGCAATATCTGGCCACAGTAGAAAAGGAGGACTTAATTGTAACCCAGTTTAGAATTATGCTGATGCATAATTCACTCTTCCAATCCTAGTTTCTCTCAGTCATCTTTCACTCACTGACCGGCTCTCTCTGGGACCCAAGGCCATAAAATCCCACCCAGGCAAAAGGCATTCATAATACTATTCAAGAGTAACCTCACTGGTCTTTAGTACTCCCAATACCCCTGTTTGTGGTGTTTGAAGCTAGAGAATTCCTTCCTTTTAGAGTTTTCACCATAGTTTTAATTAGTAGGTGACCGTGGACTACTTGTTCATCTTTTCCACTAAACAGTAAGCAGGAAACTTGTCCACTGTCAACTTCTATATCCCTTTGCCTCAATATATGATAAATGAGAGAATTAATTAATGGAATGCAACATATGAACTGCCTTATGGGGGGCACTGCCAAGCACCATTAACACTAAGACTTGACACTCTTCTTCCAAACATTCAAGCGTTGAACATCATCTCATTAATCTTTTCAAGACCTAGAGTGCAAAGAATGTGACAAGGTGACACATTTCAACATAGCATTTAATAGTGAAATGACCCATAGATACTTTTAAGCTCAATCTATTTTCAAACACATCCTCCTATTTTTTCCCTAAAGTATTTTCCCTGGAGCCAAAATAAATAAAGCATAGAAATGGTAAACATGATTTATTTCTTTATAAACTTTCAACATCCCTAGTATTCTTCTAGTCTGACATAAAGGCATAAGCTCCAAATTAAAGTCCTGTAGAAAAGAGAAAGTGAGAAAAACAGGAGGAATGAATCACCCAAGAGACTCATGTCGTCTCATGGCCAAGGGTCTCTGTCTTAGCCCAGCCAGCTTCTCATCACTTCTGTCTCTTTTTCCACACCAAATCCATTCCTTTGTGCATGCTAAAGAGGCAAGACTAGGATCAGTGCATGGAAGATGGGAAGGAAGAGTTCAGATCAAGAGTAAATTGGAACTTTCCAGGATAACTAATGATCCAAAAATGAAGGGAGAGGCATAGCAATGCAGTGGGCCCTGGTATTGGGGGGATCAAAGAGGAAGTCAGATCTTTAAAGGCATTGTTATGTAAGGGATTTTTGCCTTGGCCTCAAGGATGAACCAGATGAGTCCCAAGTTCCCTCCCAACTCTAAAAATACTTAATCTTGGAACAGTGTTCTCACAGACTGTTAATTCTTGAAAGTTATACAAGTATAGAGGGTATGACCCATTTACTATTAAGAAAAAAAAAAAAATATATATATATATATATATACCAAAAATACATATTTTAACTGATTGACTCAAGATCATGTAATAAGCAAGATTTTTGTTTATCTCTTTTAAAGCTTTCTTCATTGAACATGTTTCACTTTGGTAAGTAAGAAAAGAAGCCAAAGTTTAAAAAGTTATTATAGAAATCGTAGGAATAGGAACTTTTTGCCATTGGCTCTGACTTATGGAAACCCCTTGTGTGAGAACAGAACTGTGCTCCACAGGGTTTTCAATGGCTGATTTTTTTCAGAAGGAGCTCACCAGGTCTTGATTACAAGGCACCTCTGGGTGGACTTGAACCTCTAACCTTCTGATTAGCAGCTGAGCACATCACCTGTTTGCATCACCCAGGGACTCCATAGACATTATAGAGCCAAACATTACCTGTTACACAATTAATTTTGTGAATACCACTCAAGTCACAAGGGCAGTCAATACTGTGTCCGTCGATCGGAGTGTAACACACATGTGTGATATTAAAAAATGAGCACTCAATAGGGCCCAGCCTCAACCCTCTACCTGGTCTCACCTTCTCTCAGAGCTGTGGTTCCCATAAAGAGCCAGGAGAGGGAGACTCGGAAGAACGCCAATCTGTTCAGGTGTTGTAGCTTCAGAGAGTCACAGAAGCACAGGAAGTGGCCTTGGTGTTTACGGGCCACCATACAGGGAGCCATGGTGGGCAGTCAAGCTGACAGTCTAGAGGACTGGCTGGTACCAGGCTGTTCCAGGGATGGATCAATGCACATCTGGTTCTCCATGGTCCTAAGCAAAAACTAATGTTCAATCTTCAACACTAAACTTTGAGAACTGATTGGCATAAGCACAGGCCAATGAGAACAGAGGAGGGCAGGCACATCCGGAAGGTCTAAAAATCAAAAACCCGCTGCCATCTAGTCAATTCCAATGGTGACTCTTTAGGATGGAGTAGAACAACCGCATGGGGTTTCCAAGGCTGTAAATCTTTAGGGAAGCACACTGCCTCATCTTTCTCCCACCGAGAGGAGCGGGTGATGGGTTACAACCACTGACATTCAGGTTAGCAAGTTCTGGGCATCAACTATTTACCAAAACTCATTTGCTTTGCAGTGGATTCAGATAATGATCTCATGTATCAGAGTGGAACTGTGCTCCATGGAGTTTTCAGCGGCTGGTTTTCTGAAGTAGATGGCCAGACCTTTTTCAGAGGCACCTCTGGAGGCACTCCCACCTATATTAACTGTTTGCACCACAGTGAGAAAATATTTAATATTGTAACAATCCAAGCATCAGTACTGGTTCAGGCTGATTGAATACAACACTGGCTTTAGATCACTGTTAATCTGCCCATGCAGCCTAGGTCTCTTGACCTTTGTCGTGTTCCCTCTTGTAGAACTGACACTCCCCTTGCACTAGAACTTCCTGGGAATTTCAGCTTTGCCTGACAAATATTTCTGATGATATAATCTTCTAAGTAAAACTCACTGCCTGAACCAGTGGCCAAGGGAGGCACTGTAGCTTAGAGATAACTGCCATGCTCCTTTCAAGGAAGGAAGGGACATGTGCTGATTCTTTATCATGTGTGCTGAATGAGAGAAAGGAGAAATGAGGGATTTTGAAGGGTGACCTAAGGAACCTGATTATTCTCATTTCAAAATATAAGAGTCCTAGGAATACAAACAGAACCAATCAAATATGTGATTCCATCAATTAGTCTGAGCTGAACCTGGTCTGAATACAGACTTCATGATGAGCTTTTGAGTCTCCTTTTGGGAAGCAAACCAGTAAAGAAAACCCCAAGAAAGACACTTATGATGCAGCCCAACTTAAGAAAAGGCTCCTTTTTGCTTATCTAGGGGCTAAAAGAGTAAGAGGAGTTTTGTCTAACTCTGTGCTCTCGTCTCCTCCTGCCCATACCACAGAGCCTAAGCAAAAAGTCAGCTTTTCTCCTTAGTATTTGGTAACATTCTAGGTTGTAGGGGTGAACACATCACCAAAAACAGAAGCTGAATCATAGGTTTTAGAAAACAGGAGAAAAAAATAAGAACTATCAGCTAAAAGATAAAATCACTATGGGATTCATATATCCTTCATAAGCCTCCCTAGCCTCCTGTTAGGAACTTATGAAAGATGACTTAATATAAGTTAGATGCTTCCTAACTCTTATGTCTAACCTTCTGGTTTTCAACCAGATAACCAATTAATGTTTAGAATCAGGATGTAAAGTGATGAGTTATGTGAGATCTTGGCATAACTTCAAGAAAGTAGTTTACCTCTTATCAAAGTCAGGTGACTCCTCAGTTCTTGATAGAGAATATAACAACCAAATGTGGGTCTGTAAGAAGCAGAAAATGTTGGACAAATGAACCTAACATAACTAAAAACTATTAGTCATCCATTCCTGGGAATGATCAGGCTTCCACAAATAGGGCTGCCATCCTGAAGAAAGGAGTTCAGAGGTTGAGTCTAGCACTCCTAGCCCTTGACATGTCACATGACCTTTACATCTTGACACAGATTGGTTACAATTAGGAGAAGGCTTTCAAAATCAAAATATCATGCAGAGCCAATGGCATGTTTCTTCCTTCAATAAAGAGTTTAATTACATTGTTCATAGAAGGAAACCAATGCTGTTACAGAACCTCCAAACCACACAGCTCAGGGTTAGAGTAAACTCAAGGTATGAAGCTTTAAAAGATGGAGAGTGCATGAAAAATACCCCCAAATGCATTATTTCTAGGAAGCTTAGCTTTGATTCATTAAAAAGAAAATTCAGCAATTTCTAGTTTCACTCCTATACATTATCTTTGCAGGTCAAGTCTGTACTGTGACAAAAAGTGAGATACAATATCTCTTCCCATGAGTATTACTGCAACAAATCAGAGACAAAATATTTGTCAAACTGATGTTTCTCATAGATGTCATTTCATTAAAAAACTCTCAAAACCTCTTGAAAAGACAGATCCAAGCTCCAATAGATACCCCATATCTCAGGCAAGGGATGATCCCTCATTCAAAATCACTGTATTTGACATCGATTCCAAGATGGCAGAATAGGCAGAAAGTCTGCACAGACCCTCTTCAACAAAG
>NW_006921616.1:18880359-18881759 GCF_000298275.1 Orycteropus afer afer
GCAGTCTGGCAGCAATCCTGAGCAATCCTGACAGCACAGATGGCTTACAGGTTCCCGAGTGGTGGTAGGACCTAAGAATTAACCTGAAAATCAGCCCTGCTAGCCAGGGACTGCACGGAGGACTGCTCTGGTGGCTGTGGAGTAGAAGGGGAAGCAGGGGTGAAGAGGAGGATGGGCTGAGCTATGGACTTTTCCCGCCTGGAGGGCGCCATCATTTTGAATGTTTACAAGTGGCTTGACCATTTTGCATATTTAAAGAGACAGTGCTCTACCAGATGCCAGGGGCTTAAGAAGAGGTTCTGCTTTCCAGTAACCCCAAGGACACTCCGGACCTGCACAACTGAAAAGGTGTGACATTCCTCTTGTTACTCTTATACCCCACAACCACTTGGTGAATGGAGGTGTGCCCACCCCCCACTCCCACCCACCTTCTGGGCCCGCAGGTACTCCATCCCAGTCTGTGTGCTCAAATGTAGCCTGGGTGCCCTGTCCTGTCCTCTGACAATTTTTTCTTTTTCTTTTTCTCTTTTTTCTGCCGTTTAGTTTGCTTGTATTTGTCTGTTTTAAAACTACTATTATTAATAATACTTTTGTCCTTTTTACTATACTTCCCCTCCCAGGTCCTACTTTACACCTTTTTCTTGTTCTTTTCCCTGTTCCTGGTTAATTTTTTTTTTCTTAATTTAAATTCATTTGTCCCCCTTTTTTTCCTCATAGTTAACCCCATTCCTTGTTTGTTTGTTTTTTTGTTTTTGTTTTTTGCATTTTTCCCATGTTTTTATTCATTATTCTCCTTCTCTACCTTTTTTCTCTTAGTGCCTATCCCCAGATATTGCAGGTTTTCTTGTTTTTTTTCTTCTTTTCTCCCTTTTTTCTTTTTTGGGTTACTGTTCCTGTGTGATTACATGGTGTATTTTTTTGTCCATGTGCATTTAGTTTTTTGATGGTTATTCAACTGTAATTTTTGACTAACTGAATGGGAGACAGCAACAGTCCCCATAAGATACAACTACACCCACACCACTTGCAACATCACTTACTGACTAAGAGCCAGCCCCTCCTTCTCCACCAACAGGCCAATGATAAAAAACCACCAAAAAGAGCCTGAATAACCCTTGGCTTCTCTTCACAAATAGTTAACAGAGATCTTAACACAATACCACGATGTCTCGGAGACAAAAGACCATCACAGTCCACACAAAGAAGCAAGATAAACTGGTAGAAAGAAGGGAACAGGATACAGACTCAGAACATATCCCTGAGGAATAAGCAGCATTGGAACTCCCTGATAAGGAATTCAAAAGAAGCATATTTAGGTATCTTCAAAGGATTGAGAGACAGACCAAAGAAAACACAGAAAAAACCTTAGAAGAATTTTGGAAGAAAATACAAGAACAAAA
>NW_006921616.1:18884579-18886688 GCF_000298275.1 Orycteropus afer afer
CAACTTTGCTAACTCATGAGCAACTCCCAGCTGTTTGGAATACAGCAGAGATTTGAGTAGGGTGCATGCTAGAATGAAACCTGGCCTTGCCTTGACATTAACCACATGCACATTGCTTGAGGATCTTGTTAAAATAGAGATCCTGATTCAAAAGGTCTGGCATGAAATCTATGTTCCTACATTTTAATAAGCTCCCATATGAAGCTGATCCTGTTGGTCCATGCACTAAACTTTGAGAAGCTAAAGTACTAGAGAGTAGAAGGTATTTCTGAGGCCTTTAACAACTTTCATCTGTATGGAAAGAAGAAGACAGCCACACTCCGTTTTGTCTATTGTCTCCTGCTCTTTGGAGACCATTTTCATTTTGATCATACAAATGGGTTTTCTTTTGTAAGATTCACTTGTGTTCTTATTTGTTAAGGTGAAAATAGTGCTCAATATTTTGATGCATCGCAAAAACAAACATAGCTCTCCCCAAGTTTTACAGTAATTGCTTGGCAAGTAGAAAAAGACAAAAATGACCTTACTAATCAATCCATGGGAGCTCTGGTGGCATGGTGCCTAGGGCATTGGACTGCTAACCAGAAGGCTAGAGGTTCAAACCCACCAGCCATTCCTCAGAAGGAAGATTGGGCAATCTACTTCCATAGTTATATGACCTCGGAAATCCAAGGAGGGGTCACTGGGAGTCAGAGCTGACTCAACAACTGTGAGCTGGTTTTTTGTTTGTTTGTTTGTTTGTTTAACCAATCCCTGAGGTTTACCCTGGAGGGATGGGATTGTGGAGGAGTTTTCTTCTCTAGCTCAAATATTTCAACAGTGTTTGAATTATACACTAAGCATGTATTTCTTTTTAGGCAGAAATTGTAATAAAGCTAAGCCTATAAACAGAGATGAACTTCTAAGAGGCAAGTTTTTCATTTCCACATACCCGTCAGTGCTATCATTCAAGCAGCACCACTTTGCGCAGCTGTGACCTCATGTCAAACAAACTAGGCGGCTGAGCGCTCTTCAGAATACAGGGAAGAGGTAACTATCAGGAGGAAGTAGGAGGTGAGATGTTGCATTGTGGTGAATTGTGGTCAATGTCATGAGACAAAGTGTATGTGAACTGCTGTACGGAAAGTGTATTTGCTCTGTAAATTTTCACCCAAATCACAATTAAAAAAAAAAGAAATACTGCATTTATAATGCCCCCGTTATCATGTGTACCCATCTCACCTATTTAAATGCTGGACCAGCAATGGGAATTTAGCTAATGGAAAATGAATGGTGATTTGGATAAGGAGAGTATGCAGAAGTTAAATGACAGTGAAGATTTCTTTTTAACATTCGTTATCTTATTTCTCATCATCATCCCATCCCCTAAAAATATTTGTTTGATGCTTCCACTCAATTTGGCTGGTTCTTGGGATGTTTGTTTCCAGTAAGACAACGTTAAGGTGCCGTGGAGGAGGACAATTAACTCCTGTGTATGAGAACAAATCTCCACGTTCAGTTTGTTGAAAACTTAGGAAAAGTGAAGACTTAATAGTATACAAGGCCATGAGAGGAAACAAGAAAGAAACGAATAATGCCTTTGTTTTCCTGCAGAGAATTGATATGAATCTTAGGCTTAACATACTTTCTTCCTGTAAATTTATCATAGCAAAAAAATCCAACCTACGTTTGTTTCTACCTACATTCCAAAGGAAGAACATCAATCGTTTCTCTGGTATGTTCCATACTATTAAATCATTGTTATCATAATCAAGCGTTAACAGAGGGACTGGAATAGAGAAAAGATATTCTTGGTGTTTTCCTTTATATACCTCCTGGTTTAGCAAGGGAAATTCTTTACATGCATTAACAAAATCGCACCAGGCCGTTATAATTAGTGAAAAATTAATGGAACTGGAAGCATAATACTTCTAACCAATAAGGACTTGAGTGTCTTGGGACTTCAGAGGTGTAGGCAAGGAAGGTTTGGAGTGATCTCAAAGAAGAAGATGGATGTGAACCAGGCCTTGGACACTTATTCTCATCTTGACACTGTTTAATGAACACAGTCTTTTGGAGAAAATGTGGAAGTCACATGAAAGAGCTTCAGTGACACTGAGTCTTTCTCTA
>NW_006921616.1:18887113-18911140 GCF_000298275.1 Orycteropus afer afer
ATGATACATAACAACAACAACTGTGTAGTGCCTAAAGCACTTGACTGATAACCAGAAGGCTGGCAATTCAAACCCACCAGCCACTCCTTGGAAGGGAGATTGGGCAATCTACTTCCATGGAGATACCACCTTGGAAACCCAAGGAGAAGTCGCTATGAGTTGAATCGACTCGACAGCAGTGAGTTTGGTTTTTTGATTTGGTATCAAGGAACTACAGTATAGTGTTAATAACATATGTTTTGGAGCCAAGGATTGGTATCATATGTCTGTACTTTACAAGATGGGGCCATGGAAAAAAATTGGCTAACTTCTCTGTGACTCACTTTCTCCATCTGTATAAAGGCATATTAGTTTTTCTCTCATTGTTTCATGTGAGGAGTAAATGACATTATGGAAACATACTTACAGCAATTAGGGTTGGGTTTAGCTGCCTGTGACAGAAACCCTACTACGATGGCTTAAAACCAAATAGAAGTTTAATTTCTCACATAACAAGAGGTCTAGAAGTGAACTGCACCACTACGGCATAGTGCCTCAAGGAAGGCAAGGACTCAAACTCCTTTTCATTTTCTTCTCATCATCCTTAATATGTGGTGTAAGACAGGATAGTTACTCCAACTTCAGGCCTTACTTCTTTCTGTACAGAAGGAAGGAAGCTACAAGAAGAATGGGATTGTGCCTGGGTCAGGAAAGCAAATGTTCTCAGAAATCCCAAGGAGGCTTCTGACTCCATGCCATTGGACAAAACTATGTCACATGGCCACTCCTAGATGCAAGGGAGTCTGAGAAACAGAATTCTATTGCTGTATTAAATAAGAAAATAAGTGGATAAGAATTATCAGGTAAGCAATATCTGCTATATCATGTCAAGTCACACAGTTTCATAAATATTGCCCATTATTGTTAATTACCTTTCTGTACTTGACATATGCCTCAGGTGTAATGAGACTAATCATAGTGTATGAGTCCAAAAATGCAGGTACCTCTTTACAATAGCTCATTTACATAGAGGGGATTTAAATACTTTTTTAGGGACAAGTTCCATTAACAATCTGGACAAAGAGGGGCTCAAAACTCACTACCATGGAGTCAATTCTGACTCAGAGCAACACCCATTGGGCTTCCAAAGCTGTAAATCTTTATTGGGAGCTCTGGTAGCATACTGCCTAAGGCAATTGACTGCTAACCAGAAGGCTGGCAGTTCAAACCCACCACCACTCCTCGGAAGGAAGGTTGGGCAATCCACTTTCGTAGTGATATTGCCTTGGAAACCCAAGGAGAGGTCGCTATGAGTCGGGTCCGACTTGACAACACATAACAACAACAACAACAAATCTTTATTGAAGTAGCTTGTCCCACCTTCCTCCCACCGAGCAGCTTATGAGTTGGAACCACTGACCTTCTGGTTAGCAGCCAAATGCCTTACTCACTGTGCTACCAGAGCTGCTTAAAGAAAAACTAAAGACCAGAAATAGTATATGACTGAGTCTGAGGTAAATACAGAGAGAAGTTATGGACTCTAGTTATGTGTGTAGTTGCAGTTAGGGGCTTTGTAAAACAGGGGACACAAGCAGTATCATAAAGTTTCATAGGGGAGGGGCAGTGTTGGGACATTCTGCATTTGGACACAGTGATGCTCGGATGCTGGGTAGGTGGTAGAGCTTTGGCAGCTTCAGCCTTTGCTGCTGCAAAGCTGCCACAGCAGTTCACCAGGGGAAAACGATGCTTCACAAAAGATGGCAGCTGTCTGAGGACATGAGGATAGTCCAGTGGGCATGCCATATGTGTGATAGTGCCCAGCAGAGACCACCGCATGTATGATATAACTCCTGGGATTCCTAGAAATATGGAAGGAAGACATTGCAGAAGATGAAGACTTGTTTTGGAGGATGGGGAGCATTCATGAAATGAGTGTAATTTAGGTTACATATATGTTAATTTATTTAACCCATACTCAACATACCAGTACAGCCATACTGAGTACCATTTATCTAGTGCCTACTGCACATCACATAACATGTTAAATAATTTACATGCATTTTTCTCAAATAATTTTATAAAAAAAAAAAAACCCTGAACTTTTTTTTTTTTTTTTTTTTCCCTACTCGACTGTTGAGGAACTAAGACACAGAGATGAGGAATATCTTGCCCAAGGGCTCTCATTTAGAATGTTTTGGAGCAAAGAGCTAAATCCAAATACCTCTGACTCAAAAGCTCATCCTGACTCAAAGACTAGCACAATAACTAAAAACCAATCAATCTCATTGCCGTGGAATCGGATCCTACTCATAGCGACCCCTCCTTGGGTTTCCGAGGCAGTATCACTATAGAAGTAGATTGCCCCATCTTCCTTCTGAGGAGTGGCTGGAGTAGATTGCCCCATCTTCCTTCTGAGGAGTGGCTGGTGGATTTGAGTCATTAGTCTTCTGGGTAGCAGTCAAGTGCCTTAGCCACTATGCCAATAACACTGCCATCGAGTGGCTTCTGACTCAGTGACCCATTGAGTCTCCAAGGCGGTTAATCTTTACAGAAGTAGATTGTCCCATCTTCCTTCGACAGAGTGGCTGGTGGGTTTGAACCTGCAACCTTCTGGTTAGCAGTCAAATGCCTTAGGCACTACACCACCAGAGCTCCGTGTGAATGAGAATTGTTGTTGTTATGTGCCATCAAGTCAGACCCAACTCATAGAGACCCCTCCTTGGGTTTCTGAGGTGATATTACCATGAAAGTAGATTGCCCAACCTTCCTTCCCAGGAGTACCTGGTGGGTTTGAACCAGCAGCCTTCTGATTAGCAGTCAAGTGCCTTAGGTACTACACTATGAAAAATGTTTTAGGCTGTCCTGTACATTTCCTGCCCTAGTCCTAGAATTGGCTATTTTCCACAGATCCTGGTTCCTCTTCTCGGAGATTGATATTACAAACTAAGGCTTGGGGACTCTACAGCACTTTTTTTATTTCAAATGCATACACTCTGAGGGGACAAAAAGTAAAATGCCCTTGATTTTGGCAGGTAGCCACTACATGCTAGTGAATATGTCAATTAAGAGACAGTTTGGGTTCTCCTTCCAGAATTGCCAGCAATTTCTCTGGGACTTTAAACAATAACTGACCACCAGTCTTCATAGCATCACTAACAAAACATGTGAGATGAATTAGCTCTTCTGCCCACATGATAGAGGTGTTGGAGGGTGAATTTAGATAATGCACATGAAAGTCACTGGAAAATATAAAGTATCAGACAACCATAGAGCATGACCATCATCATTACCATAATCCTACATGACTGAACATTTTGGGAGGTAGGACTGCAAAGAAAGAGCTATTTGAGCTGCAAAGCCAAGGCTCAGCTACTTGCATCCTGGCTCTAAAATGTACAGAAAATCTTTGATGGATTAGCTAACACCTTTTATGCACTAGTAATAAAGGGTTTTGGCATCCTGAATCAAAGTTTTCTATATATTTTGAAACTATGCTGAAAGGAAAAAGAAGGAAACCTTAATTTCCAGCATAAACGTGTTACAGCAGTACAGGGGCTAAATTTGCTTTCTCAGCTTCTAGATCTGAGTTTGAAAAGCAGGGTGTGATGGTGTCTGTCCTCTCCTAAGTAATCTGTCCTTCTCAGACCTCCCTAAAATTCTTAGGAAAAGCCTTGCAGACAACATTTCTTCATTCTAAAATTACATTATGTATGCTTCCAAAGCTACTTCTCCAATGACCTTGTCACTTCTCTCTCCCTTTTTCTTCTGGGCTTCTCACAAATCAGCTGGAGAAGAGGCAAGTGAACCGAGAAGAGCCATTGCTGGGAATGGAAACTGGTGCCGGTAGTGGGTGGCTGACTATCTCGAGCTTGGACATGCAAAGACGTGTCCACATAGAAAGTCCTTCTCCTCTCCAATCACCCTACTCACCCAGCTCAGTCTCTCCTCATCTACAAAGACTTTCTGATATATTCTTCTCTTTCTCTCCTTTATCTCCACTACCCACTCATTTGAGGCTCTTAAAAATATATTGCCTTGTGATTCTGTTTGTCTTTTTTTCTCCCCTATATTTAAACTGCTTAGATATTATTCTCTGGGCAATCTACTTCCTAGAGATACTGCCTCGGAAACCCAAGGAGGGGTCGCTATGAGTCGGGGCCGACTCCACGGCACACAACAACATCAACAACAGGTATTATTCTCCCAACCACGTTGTTAACTCAGCAAGAACAGTGTCAGCATGTTAGATGTTTTTCAATATACCATGGAACTAACAAATGAGATCTATCATGATCTCAAGGAACATCCATTGAATGAATGGATTAAAAGAGAAATAGCTTAGTGCTCACTATGGGCCAAGGGTTATGATAATCATTTAGTGTAATGGTTTTCTTTCTTTCTTTCTTTCTTTCTTTAATTTAATTCCATCCATTCAGCAATGGTTTTCCCCATGCTAGAAATGAGGACAGTAAATCTTAGTGAGAGTCATAAGAGTTAAATTGTGGCAGAACCAAGACATAATCCCAGGAGTGCAATAAGGTTCTTGGTGCCCATTCTTAGATTTGTGATTTAGGGCTGGATGTCTCTGGGGCCCTATTTCCTCATCAGTAAAATGAGAGGGTCAGATGAAACCCCTGCTGAGGTCCTTTCCTGCTTGACTGATGATCTGAAACTTGAGAAGTTTTGCCCTTGTCATTCTGGGTGTCTCATCTCCATTGTCTTGGCTCGCCTTCCACTGACTTCTACCAAAATAACTTTTTAATTCTTAGATTCATTGAGGTCCCGGGCATGATCCCTCTAAAGAACATAGAGAGTTTATCCCTAGGACTATTATGTAAGAAATGAAATAGTGAATATGTGAATATTTTAACGTGTTCCATATTCATACATGTGAGATGACAGATGCCCTAGATATATTTCTAGCAGGGATTCAAGGGACAGCAAACTCTATAGGCTTCAGACATTTGGTTGTAGTATTTGCAGGATTCCCTTGACTTTGAATTATCTCACAACCACTCTAGAACACTGCCAATAAAATTATTAATATTGGCACACAGAGGGAAAATAAAGCAAAAAAGGAGATGGGAAAAGAAGAGAGCTGAATAAACTTCTCTGCAGTTAAAAGCTGAGTTAATCTGAAAGTTAATATACTTTGTGTGGCTCATACACAAGAGTAGCCAGATCCTATGCAAAGCAAATAATGCCCATTATACTGAAATCAATTAATGAATGTGTATTATGGAATAATTCATATGGACCCAGTATTGTACTAGGTACTATATAACACAAAACAAAAAATGTTAGCTAGGACTTCTCCAAAAACTACATTGTCCTATCATCTCCAAAAGATGTCCTGACATTGAAAATGAGCTACTCTGACAGTTCTTTGGCCAGGTAGTGTGCTAATGGGGGGAAAAAAACTGTACAGTTTGGACATCAAGTTTGACTTCAGAACAGGAATAGTGGGTAAAACCTCAATGACCCAGATATTATGACTAAGGTACAAGTTGTCCCTAAGCCTTCAATTAGGCACCTATCCTCTTGAGATGCTGGAACACTTTCTTCTGCATAAGTTTTGACTGTCACCTTCCAATTGTTCATCTATATGGCTGACAGGATGAAATACCACACACAAACACACACACTGTAAGTGTCTAATCCAGGGTGACCAACTGTCCCTATTTGCCTAGGATAGTCCTGGTATTAGCACCACAAGTCCCACTTCTCAGGAAAGCCCTCAGTCCTAGGCAAACAGGGACAGTGGGCTGCCCTACAAATTTTTCAACAACAAAGTCCAGAGTTATGATGCTCCCACATGCCTATTTCTTTTTTTGTATGTACCACTCTTTCTGCCTGAGATTTTATTCTGTTTCTTTTCTCTTAAAGGAGCTTGGGTGGCACAGAGGTTAAGTGCTCAGCTGCTAACCGAAAGGTTGAAGGTTCAAAACCAACAGCTGCTCTGCAGGAGAAAGAAATAGCATCTTCTTCCACAAAGATTACAGTTCGACTCTGACGACCTATGGGAGGGAGCTCTGGTGGCATAGTGCCTAAGGGATCTGACTGCTAACCAGAAGGCTGGAAGTTCAAACCCACCAGCCACTCCTCAGAAGGAAGATTGGGCAATCTACTACTGTAGAGATAACACCTCGGAAACCCAACAGCAGTAAGTTTGTTTTTTTGTTTTGACTCTGACCTATAGGGTTGCTATGGGCCAGAATCGAGTCCATGGCAACAGGTTTACTCTTCCCTTAATTCTTTCTCAAAGACTGAGTAAATTATCTCTCCTAAGGTATAAATCAGGGAGCTCTGGTGGCATACTGGTTATAGCATAAAGTTGCTAACTCAAAAGTTGGTGCTTCAAACCCACCAACCATTCTGCGGGAGAAAGCTGAGGCAGTCTGCTTCTGTAAAGGTTTACAACCTTGGAAACCATATGAGGCAATTCTACTCTGTCCAAGAGGGTAGTGATGAGTGGGAATCAACTCTATGGCAGTGACATTTTGGAAGCTATAAACCAGAGCTTCAAACCGGTTTGGCAACATTCAATCACGGCCAAAAAAGCAACACCAGAACAGACTCAAATTTTTTAAATGGTGAACCAGAATGCTACCCAGAATGGGAAAAAGTATGAGTCAAGCCCTGACAGAAACTTCATCTCCCTCCTAGAAAACAAGGGCAGCCTGCATGTTGCATAGCAACCAAAACTCTTGATTTGAAACAAAGGTGCCCAGCCCAAAGATGGAGGTTAAACATGCCACTTTGAATGTGTGTGGCTCTCCAGAGTCCTAGCAATAATTTGATATCATGCATCAGCCTCCTGGGAGGGTTTACCACACCTCTTCAGAGTCTCTTATTCCAGGGCTCTCACCCATAATCTTTTCTGTTGTAGTTAGCATTCCAGATCATTCCAATTTTAAAAATTCTTGTCTTTTCTGATTTTGCTTCATTGGCCAAGACTGAACAGGTTTGAAATGGTTCCAAGTCTTGCTATAAACCATTGCCTTCCATTCCAACTCACAGCAACCCAAAAGAACAGAGGAGAACCGCCCCATAGAGTTTCCAAGGCTGTAGATATCGGAATTTACAAGCAGACTGCTACATCTTCCCTGGGAGAAGTGGTTGGGTTTGCACTTCCAACCTTTTGTATTCTCATGTATATGTGTCCCCTAGGGTTCTTGGTATAAAGCAGATTCTGATTTAGTACATCTGGGGTGGAAATGCAAATTATCAGCAGAGTGTCATATGGAAAGAAGCAATTAGAAGCCCTGCTTCTCCTACCAGGAGGAATTTGAGTGATTTTAAACCAGAGTGATCCAGTCCACAAGGCTAAAACCCCTCCTTGTCTTCTTACAGCCTCGGATTTGCAGCGTGCCAGTTAAAGTGCCTCTCTCTGCCTGCCTGTGGCGAGAAGAAGCTTCTAAACCCTGCTTTGAGCCTTCTTCCTGGAAAGATTTACTCTGCTGCAAAAACTTCCATTGCGTCCCTCTCTCCTGCCCCCAGCACAGGCAAATGAGCACTCAGCCTGTTTCAAATCCTGAAGACCATTGGCAATCAAAAGGCAAGGTCCAGCACGAGTTCACCCATTAAGGCCTTCCTCTGAGCATGTGTCTGCTTTTTGGCATCAGGTCTGAGAGGCAGAGGAAGGCGGGAGAAGGACCTAGGCCCTGGTTCTTCTTTCAAGTGTCTTTCTCTCTCCTAGGTCTGAGTATTTTTAAGGAGGAAAGGAGGTTGAGGGAGGGGAAAATAGGGAACAAAACCCAGCAGACTCTTTTAAGACGCCCTCTCATCTTGAGTATGGATGAGGAAAGACGGGAAAAGGCAGGCAGAACACCCAAGGAGCACAGCTAAAGGCTTTTATTCTCAAGGAAAATGAAAAGTGTCAGGGCCTCCCAGAAAGACATTAGTCAATAAACCACAAACCAGAAGGCTTTGATGCTAGCATGGCTTGCCATTGCAAGAACAATTCCTGAAGCCAAAGTCCATACAAAGAGGCTTCAAACTAATTCAGTCTCAACTAGCGTGGACTTGGCATTTCCCAGGGTCTGAACTGACTACATGTGATTGTAAAGCATTTTTCCCCCTCAGTGGGCTTTCAGTCCTCTTCATCAGGGATAAGCCAAGGCCCTTGGGCCCTTAGGCTCCTTAGAGCCCTGATGGATCAATGGTCAAGCATTCATTCACTAACAGAAAGGCTGGCTGTTCAAATCCACTTAGCTGTTCCACGGGAGAAAAGACCTGGCAATGCTCCTATAAAGACTGCAGCCTAGAAAACCCTATGGGCCATTCGAAGCTGTCACATTGGGTCACTGTGATTGGATACAGACTCAAGGGCACAGGACATGGCCTAAATTTCAGCATTTGTAACCAGCTCCCAGGTGATGTGGATGTTGCTGGTCAATGGACCATCTTTGAATAGCAAACCCTAGGACACTGATTGCCAAACTTGGCTGCACAATGGAACAACCAGGAGGGGTTTATTCCTGGGTAAGGAGCGCTGGTGGTGCCATGGTTAAAGTGCCCAACTGCACTAACCAAAAGGTTAGTGATTCAAACCCACCAGCTGCTCTGCAGGAGAAAGATGTGGCAGTCTGCTTCTGTAAAGATTTACAACCTTGCAAACCCTATGAGGCAGTTCTCTGTCCCATCAGGTTCCTTTACGGAAGCAGACTGCCCCATCTTCCTTCCTGGGGGGTTTGAACGACCAACCTTCTGGTTAGCAGCAAATGCTTTACACACTTCACCACCAGAGCACTTCATAAGGTTGCTATGAGTCAGAATCTACTCGATAGTGGGTTTTGGATTTGGAATTGGTCTCCACTAAAGTTACCCACTGTCTCACAATGACTGCTAACTTGGCTCCACATTGGAATCACTGTGCAGGTTTAATAAATACTTGTACCTCGGCTCCACCTCAGACTTTCTGACTTGATTAGAATGAAATGTGGCTGGACATTGGTACATAGTCACATCACGGTGAAAGTTACTTCCCTAGAGAGAAGACCTCATGGAACAAATTAAACTAGCACTACACATTTGCCAAGCAAGCACTCTCTTCCAGATGATCGTGCTGAGTGGGTGCTGGAATCAATTGGTCTGCAGGAAATGGATGTGGTTAACAAGTTAATGAGAGACGTTGGTCTGGAAGTGGAATCCACTGATGGAGTGTTACATGGTGGCACGTTTGATCAGTGTTGTACTGTGTCACATCTGACTTAGCTAGACCTGCTAGCCTCTAAAGCCAGCTAAGGGCTGACCCAAAGCTCACTAAAACATGTCGTGCTTGATTTCTAAGTTGCTGTTGGAGTCTGTTACTCATCTTACAAGTCTCTAAAATCAACAACAACAATAAAATTAAGGAGTGTTCCAGTGTGGCCCGCCTATGTACCTGTAAAATTTTCTATCTGTAAGGACCATTCAGGAGTTCTGGTTGGCATACACAGTTAAGCAGCAACTACCAACCAAAAGGTTGGTGGTTTGAACACACCGAGAGGCACTTTGGAGGCAAGGTCTGGTATTCTGCTTCTGAAAGGTCAAAGTCTTGAAAACCTATGGAGCCAATTGAAAACCTATGGAGCCAATTCTACTCTGCACATGGGGTTGACCTGAGTCAGAATCGACTTGAGGACAGCTAGTTTGTTTTTCTCTTTAAAGACTATCCCAGGAGAAATGTCGCTCCTGCTAAGGTAATGTTAATGATCTTAAATAGCTAGCATTTATGAACAACTACTATGTGTCAGACATTGGAACAGATATTTGTTTACATTGCCTATAGGTGTCCAAGCAGAGGTTGACTTTTTCTCCAATGAAGTTTTACCCACTACCTTTAAGTCAACTCTGACTCATAGCAACTCTCTGTCATAGGACAGAGCAGAAATGCCTTATAGAGTTTCCAAGGCTGAAAATTCTTATGGAACAGACTACCACATCTTTCTCCTATGAAGCTGCTGCTTTGAACCACGGACTTTGGATTAGCAGCTGAGCGCTTAACCACTGACCCACCAAGTCTCTTTTATGACTGTTTCCTGTACTCTCTGGTGCCTAGTATCCCGCCTCAATTTGATCCGAACTTCTATTCCACCAGGCTCCAAACGCCCTCACCACCTGAGCACAGTGGCTGGCTCACACTCAGTAAATAAGGGACAAAAAGGCCATGGAGGTCCATGGGTGTGCTCACAGCAACAGGCTGATCTGCCCTGATACCTTCACTCTTAACTATAAACCAAAAACACCAAGCCAGTTGCTGTCAAGTTTACTCCAACTCACGGCAATCCCACGTGCGTCAGAGCAGAACTGTGCTCCACAGGGTTTCCAGTGGCTGATTTTTCACAAGCGGATCACCAGGCCTTTCTTCCGAGGTGTACTTGAATCACCAGTCTTTCAGTTAACACTGAGCATGTTTACTGTTAGTTCCAATCAGGGGCTTCATTCTTACCCAGAGCTTGATTTAAACATGACTGAAAACTGTTAGTGCCTCCTTGCTTTTGTTTGTTTGTTATTATTAATGCAATCAATTTTTAAATACACCAATGAGTGAATTGGCTTTGGCAGCCCATCTGGCAGGTATTAATATATTAATGATATGGTGTGTAAGTATTGTAGGTTTTTTTTTTTTTTTTTCCAGAGTCTGAACCACATACAACTTTGCTTGCACATCTTCTTAAATAAGTACTTTGTTCGGCCTTGGTTTCTCTTTAGCTGTGTGTGTGCCCATCATCTTCACTTCATGATAAGCCCCTGGAGGGCAGAAACACACTTACATTCTCCACCTATCCCCCTTGAAACCCCTGCCAAGTGCTCAGGAACTATTTTCTTAAATCAAATACTTGATCCTTATAATATCTATGATTTTGTCAAACATTAATATCCCTAGCTGGAAAACGATAACACAAGTTGCGAGAGGGACAAAACTTGTGCCTACAAGTACACAATAAGTCATAGGCTATGGTAAATTTATATTGTATAATAAAATATATGGCTTGTGAGAATTGGCTTAGAAGAACCAATTACATTTAGGACCTTTGGTTACCAAAAAGATGTAAACAAACTAGAGGAAATTCAGGTAAGAAAAATCCACATGATTAAGCTTCTGGAGGGGTTTGAGAGAAGATTAACTGAACTAAATATTTATAGTGTGGTTAAGGAAAGACTGGGTAGGGGGAGGCAAGAATGATTTATGGCTAGAATTATCTAACAGCTTCAGCACAGAAGCAGAGCATCGCTGAGATGGGAAAGAGGAACGAGGAGCCAGATGACAGGAGAGATGGGAGGAACATTCAGAAAAGGACTTTCTGAGATGAATTGCAGAAGGGGAAAAAAAAATTAACAGCAAGAACTGATAAGCTGCAGAAAAGTTTCCCAAGGGAAACGGTGAACAAACCATCCCTGGAGATGTCTCCAACCAGAGAGAGAAAATAACAAGAAATTGTCCTGCAGGGAACAGCTCGGCCCAGACATTAGACATGAAAGGGAGAGCTTTGTAGATTTCCTCTCTAATTTATATTCTTCTGGGAATCCCATGAGGCTGAGTAAGGATGTGGGGAACAATGGAGGAGGACTGCGGGTGCAGAGGGTTTGCTTAGATGTTTCAGCCTGGACTCACGTCTCTAATGAGTCAGGACAGAAGGCAGCAAGCTAGAGATCCACTGAGAGCATTTCCGATGCTTTATTTTATCCAAGGGCCTTCATTAGCACGCCCCTTGGGAGGACGTGAAACAATTATGAACCCAAACAAAAATCAGTGTGTGTGTGTGTGTACGTGTGCAAGCACAGGTGTGTGTTGGAAATCCATAAACCACATGGGCCCTATATGTAACGGCAACTCAGCCGAAGTACTTTTCCAGACTGGAAAAATTCCCAAGTACAAATAGTCAGATTTTTGCTTTTATTTCAGATGTGGGTTCTATCTTCATAACTCTGATCCAGTTGCCTTCTACTTCCAACCTATTTAAGAGATTCATTAGGTACCTCCCACTACTCCTGGCACCCCGTTATCCCGCTTCCCTGTAACTTACTTGCCACAGCTACAGAGACATAACAGGAGACAGACAAGGCACAGGCTACTCCGGGTAATCAATTAGCTTCTGACAGTGGCTTAGGCTCTCTTTTCTAGTTCAAAATAATTGTACATTTTGGAAAGGTGCTTACGCAAAGCCTGGGCTAGAGTAAACAAGGGACGATATCAGGCTCCCATGTCCTGAAAGTTATATTCCTAATAACACACAGGACTGAAAACAACAGATTGCTTAGTAGGAAAAAAAAAAAAAAAGAATCACTGAATACTTTGCCAAAATCATAAATGGCCAATAAATTTATGGGAAAAAAATTATGCTCAACCTTATTAGTAGTAAAACTCCAAAACCAAATTTTCCACTATCGAATTAATTCTGACTCATAACAACCTTGATTGAGTTTCCAAGGCTATCAATGATTACAGAAATAGAGTGCCCCACCTTTATTCTGTAGAGTGGCTGATGAGTTCGAACCACTGACCTTCAAGTTAACAGCCAAATGCCTTAACTATGACACCACCAGAGCTCCTTTATTAGTAGCAAGGGAAATACAAATGAAAATCACAACAAGAATCTAATCCACATGCACCAGATTAGGGCTAATTAAAGAGATGACAATGTCAAGAGTTGGTACACACATGGAACAATGGAAATTCTCACAAAGTGTGAGTGAGAATTTCAGTAGAGGCAACAAGATTGCACTAATTTGTCATTTCCACCCAAGAGGGAAGAAGTCTTCTCTGTGAGTCAGAAATTCCACTCCTGGTATGAACCCTAAACACATGGTTGCAAACTTGAACTAAGTGACAGATACAAGAATGTTCATAGCAGCATTGTTGGTAACAGCAGAAAGCTGAGTCTCCAAAAATCCATGAAGAGTAGATTGGATAAGGTATAGTAAATATCATGGAATATTATAGAGCAGAGAAAGTGACTGAAACACAGAATGCATCTACAGATATGAACCTCAACCACTTCACATTTACCAAAAATGCAAATCACAGAAGAATCCATGAATCATACTTATTTTACAAAAGTTGAGTACAGGCAAAATTAAGCAATATGTTAAAGATGCACACATATGTGACAAAACTGTAAAAAAAATGGCACTGTTTAACACAAAATTCAGAAGATTCCTGTTGAGTGTATTTTTGTTTGTTTCATTATCATTATCACTGTTATCAAGGTCATTAACATTGTTATTATTAATTATATCATGCTTTCTTATATGAATAGTGTGGTATACAATTTAAATAAATTATATAATGTTCAAACTGGAAATAGAGCTAGAAGTTATCTAATCTGACACCCTCACTTAAAAAGAAAAAATATGTTCGATAAAGAACAAATGGCATCCAAATTAAATCAGATCTCAGAAATGTGACAAACCCATAATTTGAAATCATTTAGCTTTTTTTCCTCTGGAGAGGGAATCATGTCTTGATTTTAGAATCTCTTCTCTTAGTTTAGACACAATTCTAACAAAGTTTAGCTCCCTATTTCTTAGCAAATGAAAACCAGGAAAGAGAAAAACTGCTTTGAGGAAGTCTTATAGCAGGGAGAAGATTCAGCTGGACACAAGAAAGTAGACAAAATGCATTTTATAAATCACAAATAAAATTATTTTTTTTTAAAAAAGTAGCAGACTATGGCCACTTGCTGGAGAAACAAACAGCCCAGTATGATATAATATTTTCAAAAATTACTCTTATAATATTGTCTAATATGATAACTGAGTCATATTGATACTTTAGATTTATTAAGGAGAGATTAATTTATGTTCTGCATACTTCATTTAAAAGGCAGCCAAGTGGGTGGATAAAACATTTTTAAATTACTATGGAAAATTAGTAAAACCTAGACATGTGAGTGCTTAACACAGAAACATCAGTTATTAAGAAAATTCACTTCAGTTAGTAACATCTCTATTAATTGTTTAACTACTTACTTCTCTTATAAAAATATAAAATATAAATGAAGACCATATTAGATAGTCCAGAATAATGTTGTGTTGATACACCCTCTTACCAGGTCACAGCACACTAACGAGTTGGTACTTTCATTAGCTCACATCATAAAGATTCAATTAATTCAGTGGAATATTTTTTGTCCTAGATACTCTCAAGAGTAGCCTTTTGGCAAGAAGCAAGCTTTAAAGTGTGAGCAGAGTGCAAGAGGGAAAACTCCAAATTGCAATAAATATCCCTGTTAAGTTCCATCATAATACTCACAAGTGATATAAAGTGCCTTCCTCCCTGGAAATTGTAAAATGACTTAGCAAGCAAGAAGTCACAGAATTTGGATTTGTGAAATGGTGCTACAGCCTATCATGAAAGCAAGGAGTAGACTATAGAGGCTGGTCTCATAGAATTTATCAGAGGAGAAACTTTCCCACTCAAAGCATGCCCTCACAACAGATTTTAAAAATATGATCAATAAATATGGAATGATTTATGTTTCCCAGCTAAAGTTTCCCCCAAGAAAAGCTGTGAATAACATATTTGCACCTATTCATAAAATGCAAGATATGTTGTTACTGCTCTGAGCAATGTCATCAACAGTGACAAAGAAGAGGGGTTCAATCATAGGCATCATTATGTGTTTCTAAACTGGACCACTGGACAGAGGTCAGGCATCCCCAAACTACCGAGAAAAGGCTTTTGTTTAACAGTTGAGTAAAGGGGTTTTGTTTTTTAACCTCAGGCTAAAATTTGTCAAAGAACTCTAGAGCACTACAGTAATTTTGATCATCCATCAACCTACCTCTATTTCTGCGGGTTGGTACACTGCTAAGCCAGAGAAATACCTAACATGGGAGAAAGCAAATGTGTGATCCTAAATTGTGCTGTCATTTCCTGAGTGTTGCAATTACAGATGCGTATAATAGTTTGCATTTTGGTTTTGCTGTTACCCGCTTGGCATGTGTGGTATGTAATTTTATCCTGCACATGGTATTGTTGGTCCCTGGGGAAAATAGTCTGGGTGGGTCATCCTTTTCTTATCAACAAGTGTAGCATTTGTTTCATTGAGGTCTTGATTGACCCTTTGTGGAGTCAATTCTGACTCATAGCAACCCTATGGTGCAAAGTAAACTGCCCCCATCGCAGTTTGCAAGTCTGTCATCTTTAGGGAAGGGGACTGTCACATCTCCCTCTGATGGAACAGCTGATGTATCAGAACCGCTGACCTTTAGGCTAGCAGCTGAGCACTTAATCACTGAGCCACCAGGGCTCCAGTGCCATACTACTGAAAATATAATACCATTAAGAAATGCTTTGATCAAAGCAGTGACTTTGAAGAAAATGAAAGTCCTATTATTCCAATCTTTTAACCCCTTTCGAAAAGAATCGCTCGCCCAGGCTGGCATGATCTATGGTCCGCCAGTGTTCTCTCCTGTCTCTTCTAAAGGCTTGTGAGCTCTAGAACTTGAATAATGTTGGCTGCAAGGCTGCAAGTTAGTTTCCTATGCTAACACCCACTTAGCTGTCTTCAGAGTACAGCTTACTTCTGCACTAAAAGAAGCATTCATGAAAATTTAAAAATGTATTTTTAAGGCAAATCCCCGTGACCTTGCAAAGTGTGATACAGCATGTTAACTACACTGCCTGTGGATCAGAGCCTTGGTTTCACGGTGAGAAAGGCTTTCCTGGCCTGTACCAGGGGAGGCAGTGTTGATGCAACCAGTGTAGACGTTAGAGCCGCGAGTCTGCAGGGACAGTCCGGAGAGAAGCAAGCATCGCACAAGCCTGCGGCAGAACAATTCCATCCGGGCCCGGTGTCTTTATTTAATTCAATGTTTTTCAATCATGACTTCGTGAGATTCCAGGCTACGCTTCATTAAGGTATAACTGTTGTGAGGACTTGGGAAACTCTTAAATCTTCCTCTGGAGCACCATTATGAGGAAACGAGAGAGATTTAAAAAAAAAAAAAAAAAGGAAGACGACTCCACGTTTACATTTTATAAATTGTAAATGTGCATAGTATTTACCACTCCACTTTGGGAATCAGTGTTTTTCCAGAACCAAGTGACTTTTTATCTTTAGTTAATTAGTCACATAATCCTCCATGGAATTCTATCATTATTCTTTTCACCCAGGCAAAGCTAAGTCTTTCAGAAATTTACATATACAGTTCATCTAAGAGGTTATCATCTGTGGTAGGTGAATCCACGAAAAATGTGTCATGTGATGGTGAGAATACTTGCACAACTTGAAGAATGGACTCAGTGTCTCTGAATTATACATGGAGAAATTGTTTAAAGAGAGAGAGAGAGAGTAGTATTCTTTGAATTGATGGCTGTATAACTAATACTAAAACAAAGCAATGTGATTCTGATGCCTGGTGGTAAGTTTCTGATGGCAGGACGAGCTATATTTATAAAGGGGGGGGGGTTACTGTAGCCTTGTAAAATAGAAATTTCACTCTCTAGTGCAATCCAAATGTTTTCCAAGTGTCTTCAGGTAATTAGCGTTATCCTGATTCATCCAAAAGTCATACGTTTTGGGGAAATAACATGGAGGGAAGGAGCACTGGTGGCACAGTGCCTAAGGCACTTGACTGCTAACCAGAAGGCTGGCGGTTCAAACCCACCAGCCACTCCTCGGAAGGAAGATGGGGCAATCTACTTCCTAGTGATACTGCCTCGGAAACCCAAGAAGGGCGGTCGCTATGAGTCGGGTCCAACTTGACGGCACATACAACAACAACAACAACTTCCTTCTCTAGAAACAAGTAAAAACATGCCTCCTCCCCAAAATTCCCTCTTCAAATCTCTTGTGAAGCTTGCAGCAAGAGTCCCATTGCTTAGAAAATCACACCATGGCCTGCAAGTACTGCAGGAGAAACTTTCAGCAGGACTTCATTCATTTAGGAACTTGGATAGGATTAAAGCTCTTCCTCTTCAATGGAAATAATAAGGAAGTTTGCTGAGAGGTTAACTTGCCAGAGAATAAATGTGTAAGTCCTACCCACCGAGAAGTTATAAATCTCTCCCCAGAAAAAACGCCTATCAGCAGCTTAAGCCAGCCCAGCTTTTAAGAGCATTAAAGCAAATGCACTAAGCCTAATATATTCACACATAACACATGTGGTGGCCGTTTGGTATGCTTCATAACTCAGAGGGCAACTGCTGCTGTGTGGGAAATGGATACTGTGACAGGTTGCTGGTGATTTATACTGTACCACTCACAGAGGAGTGGACGGCCAGGCTGCCCTGGAACCCTCAGGTCCTGACTTGCTCCAGTCAACAGCAAACCCAGATGGGGGCCTCTCAGCTGCTTTAGCTGGGGTACCCAGTAGGAGGGATGAGGAAGGAGGCTGCAAGTTTCATTTTGCCATATGTGAAGTATATAAACTGTCAAAGATTTATTTCAGTAAAATGCAACCCAAACTTATATGAAGGATTAATTAATGTGTATACCTCCTACTTCATTCCTTAACACTAATTAGGAAATGGAAACGTTCATTTTTACTTGGGGCTTAGACTAAAGTCAAACATATTAGAAGATGGCATGTTAACAAAAGCCAATTGAAAAGATACCACCCTCATCAAGCAGCATCAAATCCTCACCCTCTGCTGACACTATCCAGGGATACCTTCTGTTATGTTACAACAATTTCTTACAAATCTATCGCAGCTTCAGACTTTATCTGGGGAGTGGGAAGGACCCAATGCTATTGTGTTAGTCTCCACAATCCTTTGTTATCAATCAACAAAGTCTTTAAAATAGCCAGATGAATGGGAATTTCACTGCTAGTAAGCCAGACCCTTGGCCTTACTAAGGGCACCTCCTACTGGTCCTTTCATCCAGTGAACTCTGCTTTCTTCATCGTCAATTCCCTGCCAGTCTCCTAAAGAGGGGAAATCACTACCAAGAGGAAGAGAAGAAACTCAGCTTAATGAGCAAAGACCAGAGTGATTCAACTTAGAAATATATTAAAAGTGCACCATCCACCTTCCTGGGAACTGAGAAAACTGCAGCACAATTTATTTGCAGCTAACAGGAATAGATTTAGAAGCACAGAAGTTTCAGGATTTAGATCCACCACAAGCCTATCCACAGGCAAGATGCCTTATATATGTATATTTTTGTCTGCCTTTTCAAGCAGAAAAATTGTCTTATTGGGAAGGAAATTAAAGCAGTAATAAATGGTCCTAACTCTCTAAACAAGCAAGTTAAATAACTAGGAAAGGGGATATTTAATTAATTAGATATTAAGAAAACATAGAAATCCTTCCCCTCTCTTCTACGCCCACCCTGCGCCAAAAAAAACAGTCACTTGGGAAATGGCTTTAAGATATTTTAATGCCATTAACAAAACATCACTGTCCATTTTTGCACAACGTGCCTAATGCAATTTTTCAGCCAACGTGGTGGGTCACCTCCTCGGTCCCCTAACACGGCAGGCTTCCCAGCTAGGTAGAGACACCCCCTCTGAACTTCCTCTCTCCGCTCCAGGGTGGTCTCCCAAACTGCGAGGAGAGCGCAATTCAGTCTTCCCTGCAGAAGGAAGATCCTCCTCTCCGCAAAGTCCAGCGTCTGCCTATCGCCAGCGGAAATTTTCAAAAGACACCTATTTCCCTCTGCGGAGAAAGCCCCCCGCCCACCCTTGGCGGGAGTAATTGCTGAGGACAAAGCTCCGAGAAAGAGGAGCCCCGGGGAGGAGGGAACCGGCCTGAGAGGAGGGAGGGAGGAAGCTCGGGCGGCCGGGCGCGCGGATGCGGGGACGTGGACACCGCAAACGCGCGCGCGCACACACACACGCGCGCGCACACACACATACACACGCACACACACATCCCTCCCTCTCTCCCTCTTGCCAACGTTCCGGAAGGAGGTGAGGAGTCAGGTCCGTGTGGACACACAAATTCCTCCTGCGGGTGGCCGCGCCTGACTGGGAAACATCGGGCTGGGGAGCTCGGGCTGGTTTAGCGCTTGACTCGGAATCCCTGGATCCCTGGAGAAGCGCCTTGTCCGCTTCCCTTCCCAACCCTTGGCGGTGCAGCACTTAGCGCGGACCAGCAAACCCCGGCTCTGCTCCCCGAGGCGCCGGCGTGGCCGCAGTTTACAGATGGTTACTTGTCAGTTTCAAAGGAATTGATAGGGGTGCTCTGACTCCAAGCCCTGCCCTCCCCCTTTTCTTTGGGATTTTGGAAAACGTCGATTCCTACGGGATTTGAATGCTTGGCGGGCCGCTCTCCTCTCCTCCTGCAGGCCCGCTTCCTCTCCCCCAATGCCCGTCTACACTGGTGGCAGGGCTGGGCAAGACGACTGGATGTTATAATGATGCATTTCGGTCTTTTTGATGCTTTGGCCGTCGGAGCCCCGGGTTCCACAGCCGGAGACTGCAGCAGCCGTGAGCATCCCTTGCTTTCCTACTGCTCCAGCCCAATCCAATCCTCAAGCAGTTTTGCCATTTTTAATTAGAAACTGCGCTTGCCAAGCGCCAAGGCCAGGGGGACGGACTATTGCCCTGAATATCAATCATTTGGAGTTTGGAGGTGTCCTGGAGATATTGGAGGCTTAGTTTACGAACTGCGTTCACTATTTAAAAATAGAACAGAACCTGTTCTCCTCCTAGTAACTCCGCACCTCTTCCGGCACCAAGGTCCCCTCCTCCGAAGTACCAAAACACATTAGCCGTCCCTTTCCGGATTCTCAATCATCAAGTCCAAAATTCAAACCAAGAGGTTTTATTTTCACATACAAACAACTCAGCCCGACCATCTATGTTGCGCACAGACTTCTCAAGCCACTCAGGTTTCCTTCTTCGCTGCCCTGTTGCCCCAATTCCCCCACCCCACGTCGTAGGTTTCTGAGGTTTTCAGTATCCAAACCAGTTCCCCTTAAAGACATCCCCATCACCTGCCTCCTCCCAGCCCATGTCCGCCAGCTTTCCAAACCAACTCAAATATTTGCAAAAGCAAAGGATCACCAAATTAAAGAAGAGCCAAGGGGAGCCTCACTCCCCCGCCACCAACACCCTCCGCCTCCGGGGGGGGGGGAAATGTTTAGTCTTTCATCATCCGTGAGAAATTGAGGGGCAATGCGAGCGCCAAATATCTTGCTGTTTCTCCCCCTACCCCAATTTTTATTACTCGTCAGATGCAAGGAGAAGGTGGAAGGCAAGGGGACTAGAGAAACGCGGCACGGCGAGAAGAAAGGAAAGATTCTCTTACCCGTGACTTGAAGATGCGCGCTGAACAGGGAAGCCACGAAGAGTACTAAAGCCAGCTTGGGGACCCAAACACATCCAAGGCTATTCTCCATATTTCAGCCAACACCTTCGGGGCCGGGGGTCCTGGGCTGCGCCGGCGCTCACACACATGCACTCACACACGCATGCACACATACACACACCCGCGCCGAGCCCCTTCGTCTTCCTCTTCCTCCTCCTCCTCGCCCTTTTCCTCCACCTCTTTTTCCACCTCCCCCTGCGCCTCTCCTGTCTTCGAAGCCTTGTTCCTCGTCCACTGTCAGGATCAGGAGCAAAAAAGTTCCGTTCGGTGCAAGAGACCCTAAGCCCCGGTAAAACCTTGGCAAACTAACTCAAGGAAACGGAGGGAGCGAGAGGAGGGACGCCAGCTCTCGGCTGGGCGCGCGAGTCATCAATAAACAGAACATCCGCGGGGACCAAGAGAGGACAGCCAGGAATCCCGGGGCTGCGCTGTGCATCCAAAGGTTGATGCTGGTGCTGGGTAAAGTTGAAGAGGAAAATCCGCGTGAGAACTGGTGATGCTGTTGGTTTTCCTCCAGGAGCCGGGGGGCCGCGAGAGGAGAGGCGGGGGGCTGCGGGCGGCGCGCTCTCACTTGTTACTGGGGTGTCCGCCAGCGGTGTGTGAGCCGGGAGTTGGAGCCGTACTATCCATTGATCCGGAGAAGTGGAGGGCTAGAAGGGAAAATGTGGAGACCGGAGGGAAACGAACTGGATCAGGCAAAGCTTCCACGGGAAGGGGGGTGGGGGGGAGAGAGACGATGGCGAAGGAAAAAAAGAGCGAACGGAGGAGGCTCCCAGCAGCTGCATTCGCCCGGTCTACCTCTCAATGAGCAGGGATGCCCTCTGTGGGCAAAGCGTGGGAAGTCACTTTTCTCAATGGAGCGGGCGAATTCGTGCGCATCTGGGGATTCTGCGGCTAGAATTTTTGACGCTCATCTTCGGGAAATTATTTTTATTTGACTGCAAAACCGAGGAGTGTGTTTCAACTGGGTCCACTGGCCCCAGGCGTCTACTGACTTCTCTGCCCTCATCTTTACCTAAAATAGAGATTTTCATCTGGAGAGAATCGCCTAGTCCAACTCCTTTCTAGGACAAGTGGGAAACCGACGCCCACAAGCACATAGCCTGCAAAGGTCAGGTCACTACGTCCTCACGTCCTCACGTATCAGCTAAGGGCCTCTTTTTGTTGAACCTCTTATTTCTTCTATGTTCTCTCTCCCACTGACAGGATCCAAGGCTTTACTCAACAATTTCTGAGCATGTATCACGTTCCTGGTTCCCTGCTCACTCCCAGGAAACAGGTTTAAAAGAGATTCGGTTTTTAATCCTCCAGGGGTTTGTAATCTTTCTGCTGAGTGAGAAATATAGATTCATACTTATAAAATATCATGATAGATATGATGGCCCATCTAATGAGGAACATGAAATGAAGCAACCACACACACACACACACACACACTGTGCTCAGGAACTCAGGAAGGGTGGAGAGTGAAGTCATTTCCAGAAAATACCCTACATGGAGTTTCTTTGTGCTAATTTTTCTCCAGGCGCCCTGGTGGCACAAATGGTTAAACTCTCAGCTGCTAGTTGAAAGGTTGGAGGTTCACAGCTCTGTGAGGGAAATACCTGACAAGCTGCTCTCCTAAGGAGTACAGCCAGGAAAACCTACAGGGAAGTTCTACTCTGCCACATGGGATTGCACTAAGGTGAAAATGACCCAAAGCCATAGAACAACAGCAGCAATCCTAGCTCCACTAGGAGACCTCAAGCATCTTGGGAAGGGGAGGTCATAGGACAGTCGTCTTTGCACCCCTCACAGATGCCATCTCAAGACTTAGAATAGCTCACATGCCAACACTTTTCTGCTGCGTAGTGAACTTACAAACAGATGAATTTGGCCCGGAAAGATGATGAATAGAATTGCTGTTCAGACAAAATTTCTGTCTTTGAAGGAGCTGTTCCGCTGCAGGTGCTCTTCATTCCTCAGTTGATCACAATGTCTATTCATTCTTTCTCTCTTTCTCACACTTTCTGATACTCTTCTGAGCTCACTAAATCCCAGGAGGAGAGCATGTAAACATTCATTTAAAAAGAAAAAGAAATGAAAGCTCCAGGGTAAAGCCATCAGCAGAAAAGTTGGCAGGATACTCAAACTGGGCAACAGAATTTCTAGACCATTTACTCATGCCTGCCCCTTTCTGTCCTGGAAAAATTAGAATAAGAAGTATTCTTATTTGGTATCTGTAGTATCCAAAACAAAACCTTCTGAAGTTGCTTAGATGCTTCCTTTAGAATGGGATCAAACTCTTTGGGGAGTGTCCCAAATTTTTCAAAACATCCAAAGCTTCCATGAGCTAAGCTTGAGATCTCTGAGGTGCAGGGTCAAAGTCTAAAGGAAAGGTTCGTAACTGGGTCCACGGATGTTCTTGAGAGTTCTCTGCAGATAAGCTTTGAGGAGTTCATGGATACCCTGAAAACTGGAGAAAAAATGTTTGACTTCTGTGCACATGCTCTTTTTCCTGGATAGAGTATCTTCAGCTTTTGTAGATACACAAAATGAGCTCATGTCTGGTCCCTACAAAATGATAAATAGAATCGCTGGAGTAAGAGTATGGAATGAGGAAAGAATTATATCTCTTACTGGGTCTGCCAAAGTCATAAAGCCCTCTATTGCCACATTAGTACAGAGAGTGGGAGGGGAGGGCCTAAAATAATCCATGGTATTCTGGGCCCTTTAAATGGGCCCTGCACAGCCTCCCACAATAGACATAGTGGTCAGCTTACTTCTCACTCTGACTCTCGGTTCCTGTACCCAGATAAGTCCAGGTCATGCACCCACTGAATAATGAGCTTCTATAACAGATCCTCAACTTCTCTTCTTCTTAGATCCTCATTTGACTTCACAACTAGCTCCCAATAGTTGCTTGTACTGAACTCATCAGAATCCCTGCCTTCATCCTAGACCAACAGCTCCAGCTTGACTTTGGAGCCTTTTTTTGGAAACCATGTCAATGTTTCTGGCTCACACCATTGGCAGTTAATACTGGGAGACACATCCCTCCCTTGGGTCTTTCCCTTTCAGGTGACAGGCCCACTTCTCCTTTAGCCTCCTTATCAGGAAAAGAGGAAACCAAAGTGCAGATAAGAAGAGGAAAGAAAGGTAAGCTGCAGAAAATAGTTCAATATAATTAATGCTCTTCAGGTTGTCTTTAAGATATTTGATGTTGAGAGTACCCCTCTGGATTTTAATCTGGTAATAGAACATACAGATGTTTAGAAACACTTTTGAATCCTGAAGGCAAATTAATTGATACTTTCATTGCTTTAAACCACATTTACTCTAAGAGGTGTGTGTGGGTGTTTGGGTGAGAAGGGCTTCAGAAACATTGATTTTCTGAGATTATCCAAGGAGATTAGCAAAATTGAAAGGATATAATTCCTTTCAGGAGCCACATGTTGGAACTGAATTTTCTGTCCTATCTTAAGGAAGGTTGGGCAATCCTACTTGCATAGTGATACCACCTCGGAAACCCAAGGAGGGGTCGCTATGAGTCGGGGCTGACTCTACAGCATATAACAACAACAACAACAGCATCTTAACTTAAAAAGTTAATTATCTTAATCTATTTTTCTACCCTCTCAATGTCATGATGTGCCTTTAAAACATATTTTACAGTTCAAATCCACCAGCTGTTCTGCAGAAGGAAGATGGATCATTCTACTTCTGTAAAGATTGACAGCCTTGGAAACCCAATGAGGGTCTCTATGAGTTGGAATTGACTCCATGACAGTGATTTAGTTTATACACACACACACACACAC
>NW_006921616.1:18911607-18914417 GCF_000298275.1 Orycteropus afer afer
GCAAGTGTCTTAGCCACTATGCTACCAGAGCTCCCAATAATAAATATTAGTTATTATTATTGGAAAGAAAGCCTGGTAATCTATTTTGAAAACAAGCCAGTAAAAATCCTTGTGGATCTCACACACACACACACAAAAAAAAAAACACTAACCACCATATTTTACACATTTACAAATTTACAAATGTAAAACATTTTGTGAAATGGCACATGTTGGCCTAGGAATCTGACAACTCTGAAGATCAAATCATGCAATCCTGACAATGTAAGAATGCATTATTTAGTCATTTATTTAAGAAAGCTAATTACACTATAGCTGCTTGGAATATGTACTGTCCATATAGAATATATAAATATACATAAGGTACGTTCTCCCCCCTTAATTTCACACACATAGGATGACAGATATCCTTTAGTTGAGTTTATTGTTTTATGTTTGTTTTATTGCTCAGAATCCATTCTCTCCTATTTTGTTAAAAGTTCTCACATTTTGCTTTCAGCGTACCCACCCCTCCACATTCTCAACCAAAAAGTTCAGGGATCAGATCCTGTGTTCATTTGGAAATGCAAAGTAGCCTATCTTTCTGAAACATGGTGATAGATTCAGAAATGGTTCCATCAACCAATGGGAATAAAGGAGACATTCTCTGGGCTTTCTAGGAAAAAGTGACTTTCTCTCCCAAATAAAGGCCCTGACTAAAGAAGCTCCTTTCCCACCCTGGGTGGCATAAGAGTATGAGTTCCACTGAGGGTGCTAATTTAGGAGAAATCATGGGACTTCAAGCAAATGTGACAAGGAACCTGTGGTGGCCAGAATAATTGCCCCACTAGAGACGTCTGCTTCCTAATTCCAAGATCCTGTGACTATGTTACTTGGCACAGGGGTTTACAGATGTGATAAAGCTAAGGGTTATAAATGAGTTTATCCTGGATTATGTGTGTGTGCCCAATGTAATAACAAGGTCTTTAGGAGAAGAAAAGAGGAGGTACAGAAGTCAAAGGCAGAGATGTGATGATAGAAGTAAAGGCCACAGAGATACCGTTACTGGAAGGAGTCAAAAGCCAAAGAAGAGGCCTCTGGAAACTGGAAAAGGCAGGGGACAGGTTCTCCCCTAGATCCTTCAGAAGGAATGCAATCTTGTCACCAGCTTGATTTTAGTTTTGTAAGACCTATTTTTTTACTTCCCCAGAAAAGTAAGATAAGAAAGTTATATTGATATAAACCACTAAATTTGTGGTAATCTGTTATAGCAGCAATAGAAAGGTAATCTAGAACCCAAGAATAAAGTCGAAACTGTGAAAACAGAGTAAAGAGAAAGAAATTGGGTCCTCGGTAACATTGTTTGGATTACTGGAATAAGCCACCATACTTGAAGTCAGCCTTGCCTTTGAATATCTCAGTTACAGGAATTGATTCATTCCTTTATTATTTAATCCAGGTTAAGTGGGATGACGACATGTTACAATATAAAGCATCCTAAATAAGCCAGATGAAACCAAAGATGATCTTTTCTAAGTGCTTTCTGCATGTCAGAGGTTGTCAGAAGTCTAACTCTGGGAGTGTGGTGTTATGACTATGAATGAAAGGCTTTGTTGTTATTAGGCAGCAAACTTTTCTCAATGTCCATGTATGTAAGAATTCTTGCTTTCAGGTGGCCTCCAATCTAGCTGAAGAGGTAAAGAAGATGGCCTACAATTTAATGCTTTCATACATGAAACAGGAAGAAAAAAAAAAAAAAAAAGCTACAGTAACCTAGAGAAAGTAAAGGATAACTTCTTGGAGGAACCACAAAACCAAACTCACTGCCATCGAGTCGGATCTGACTCATAGCGGCCCCTCCTTGGGTTTTCGAGGTGGTATCACTTCGGAAGGAGATTGCTCCACCAACCTTCAGAGGAGTGATTGGTGGGTTTGAACCACCAGCCTTCTGGTTAGCAGTCAAATGTCTTAAGCACTACATCACCAGAGCTCCTTCTTGGAGGAAAGAGGACTCCAATGGGACTGTCAATTTAGCAAGGAGTTTGAGGTGAGAATGAATACGTGAAGTCCTTGAGGCTGGGACTGAAATGGCATGAAGGGATGTGGAAATTTGAGGAGGGCCATATTGTTGTTGTGTTCTATCCAGTTGATTCCACCTGTTAATGACCCTATGGGAAAGAGTGGAACTTCTTCTAGGCTGTAATCTTCATTGGATATTTCCAATCACAGAGTGGCTGGTGGGTTCAAACCACAGACATCTGGGTAAGCAGCCTACTACATAACCATTTGTGCCACCAAGCTCCTTGAGTAGAGGAATACGACTCATGGCTGTCAAGATGATTACAACTCATAGCGACTCCTTGTGACAGAATAGAACTGACCCACGGAGTTTCCAAAGCTGTAAATCTTTTTGGAAGCACACTACCACATCTTTCTTCCATGGAGTAGCTGGTGGGCTTGAAATGCCAACCTTTCAGTTAATAGCCAAACACTTAACCATTGCACTACCAGGGCTCCTGTGTATGGACATAGCAGAAACTCCCCAATAATAAGAGAGCCCGAGAGTGCTTATAGGAACTCTGGTTGTGTCGTGGTTAAGGAATTTACTGCCAATCAAAAGGTCGATGGTTTGAATTCACCAGCACTCCACAGAAGAAAGATGAGGCAGTCTGATTCCATAGAGATTTATGGAAGCCTTGGAAACTCAATGGTGGGCACTATGAGTTGGAATTGACTCAATGGCAATGACTTTGGTTTGGTTTGAGAGTGCTTATACTCCAAAACTTCCCAAACTTTTTACCTTCAAATATTTTCTAAAGTGCAGATTTTAC
>NW_006921616.1:18918017-18924180 GCF_000298275.1 Orycteropus afer afer
CCGGTCCTTCTCGGGAGGGTAACAAGGGAAAGTGTTCAGTGCAGATCAGTGAGTAAGCACAAGCCCGCCCGTGCTTACCTTGCTCCCGGAGACCCAGTCCCTCTTGGGAGGGTAAGAAGGGAAAGTGTATCAATTAAAAAAGGCTAAAGCCCTTGCCTAAGGTGCTCTGGTGGTATAGTGGTTAAGGTATGTGTCTGACAACCAAAAGGTTGGTAGTTTGAACCTACCAGCCACTCTGTGGGAACTCTGGTGGTGTACTTACATTAAAATATGACCTAAACAATAATATAGTACAGTGACTCCATAGCAACTATTACTGTACCAAACCCACTTGCCTTAAATTGATTCTGATTCATGGCACTTTCATGTATCTTAGAGTAGAGGTGTAATCCACAGGCTTTTCAATGGCTGAATTTTTGGAGGTAGATCATCAGGCTTTTCTTCCATGACTCCCTTGGGTGGATGTCGACTCTAATCTTTTGGTTAGCAGGCAAGCACGTCAGTCATTTGAACCACCCAGGGACTCCCAGCTATTACTGTAGTGTGCATTAATTCATCAGTGCCCACTCTGGAGAGTGTAACCGCAGGACTTACCATAAGCTTCTACTTCCTTCCCATTCCCAAAGCCAAAGTTTTTTAATTGATGCCTGGGATAGAGATATTAACATGCTTAACAAATTAGAAGGTGACATAAAATTAGAGGGAATAACTCATGTATTTGTTGACAAATTTAAAATTAAAAAAGATCTGAACAGCATGGAACAATGAAATCAATCTAAAAAAAATTAAACGAACAAAACATTTTCATGTAATATCCCAGCTTCCCATCGCATTTCTCCCCCCACCCCCAGAAAAATACAACTCAATTCTACAAATAAAAGATAGGAAAGATGGAATTTGACTTCAACTGAATGAAAAACACATGAGCATTTTAATTGGCTTCAAGTTGCACAGGAGAAAATGGTATGATGCATCATTTAAAAACCCAGCACAATATTAGGCCACATTAGACGTGATAGGGTTCCCAGACTAGGGTGTTAAAGACTGTTCTGCTCTGCTCCCAACAGTTCACCTTGGGGTTCACTGCCCAGAGAGAGGTTTAATTAAAATATTGTATGCTTGCCCTCTTTATTTTTTCAAATTACCTCTTCTTCCTTTATCACCCTGTAAATGTGGGTGCCTCCCATTGAGTTCAGAATTAAAATTCATATGAGTCCCAGTAATATATATATATATATATATATATATTTAATTTTGTAGAAACAACTATAACTGGTTAAAGTCCAAATAAACCTGAAATAGGCCTTAACAGAGACAAGAAGAAAATGGCTTTTATGGTTGTGTTAACAGGAAGAGAAGGGAGGAGCATGTACACCTACTTAGCACTCTGAGAATAGACTGAATTTGATGTGCAATGAAAAAAAAAGAGCAATTTAGCTAACTATATGCTTATTATGTGCCAGGCTTGATGTCAGACATTTTACGTATGTTGTCTTATTTAACCCTCATAACAACCTTGTCAAGTATTATTCTCCCCATTTATGAGGAGCTTGAAACTAAGAGATGTTACATTTCCAGCCCAATGTCTCAGAGTTAATCACTGAAAGAGCCCAGACTTGAATAGATTCAATTCCTCAGATGCCCTTGTGCCTGCCCCTGTGCATGCTACCTCCCAGGTGTATAAGCATAAAACCATCACAAGAGCCAGCTCCTCAGTGAGGTATTTGTAGCTCTTCTCTGTAGCTACAAATGGTTTTCTTGGATAGGAGATGTATCTTTAGTTATCTCATGTTGTTATCATCAGTTGGTTTCAAAGTGGCTCCAACTCACAGCGACCCCATGAACAACAGAATGAAACAATGTCCAGTCTTGTATCATCTTCATAATTGCTTGTATCCTCAAGTTCATTGTTGCAGCCACTGTGTACTTTGAGTACCTTCTAACCTAGGGGGCTTATCTTCCAGTACTATGTTGTTGTTGTTGTTGTTATTTGCCGTCGAGTCGGCCCCGGCTCATAGCGACCCCTCCTTGGGTTTCTGAGGCAGTATCACTACGGAAGTAGGATTGTCCAACCTTCCTTCCGAGGAGTGGCTGGTGGGTTTGAACCACCAGCCTTCTGGTTAGCAGTCAAGTGCCTTAGGCACTATGCTACCAGGGCTCCTTCCAATACTATACTACTGGACAATATTCTGTTGTGATCATAGAGTTTTTAGCTAATTTTCAGAAGTAGGTCACCAGGTCTTTCCTCCTAGTCTGTCTTAGTCTGGAAGCTCCTCAGAAACCTGCCCACCATGGTGGCTCTACAGAGATTTGAAATACCACTGACGTAGTTCCCAGCATAATGGCCACATGCAAGCCACCACAGTATGACACATTGACATGTATGGCCATGTGCAAGCCACCACAGTATGGCATATTGACATGTACTACAATAAAATCACAGCTATAAGACTCAAGAAGAGTGCACTGAATATGTGCTGACAATGACTTGCTGTGAGAAAGGATGGGGGAAATTACCCTAAGCTCTAGGAGGTGTTGGCTCAAAATGCTCTCCTAAAAACTTCTTGAAATAGATGGGAAGTCTGAACGTTAGGAACCTGAAAGGGTGTTCCTCACATCCTTTGTACCAATAGTTCCCAGCATCCAGAGGAATGGCAGAGAGCCACATCTCAGTAATCATCTTCTATGATTTATCTTTAGGAACATGGGTAGTTTTTTCTATAATAACCAATAGCAATGGAGGATAAAACCTTATTGATTTCCAAAATGGGAACAGAGCTTTCCTTCTAGCTCAGAATAGCAGAAGCAAGTTCTTTTGCAAGTAGAAAAGTGTTATTTTTGCAGTTGAATACTCTTAAAAAATTGATACTTTGGCATAACTCTATTCCTGGGTACAGAGGGAATTCTCCTTCTGAGGCTGGTGAAATTACTGCAGTAATAGCCTATTTGTTGCTACAGTGGTGAGCTATAGCAGTTTAATTGAATAATTTCCTGGTTCTAGTTTCACCATGTGAAGCATTGAGGAAGGCCCAATTGCTGGCCTTGATCCATTAAAAACTTGTAATTTTTTTTCTTTCTTCCCTTATATAACATGGGCTCTCACAAGTCCACAGCACTGAGAGCTCTTAAGAAAAAGGAAAAGGAGACAAGTTCATTTTCTTGTGGTATAACGGTAAAGAGGCAAGGGAAACTTGAAAAAGCCTGGAAGAAGGCTGAGTTCTGCACTGGCTAGGAAACGTGATAGGTAAGACACCAGGGGAGAAATGATATCCCAGAGCTGGTATAAAATGAAGGAGAACTGAAAACCAATGGAAACAAAATCATCACAAATCAATGGAAACATTAAGATATCATGTTCTAGAGGCTGAGGCAAGAACATTTGCCCACTTTCCTTTTTAAGCGAGCATATGCAAAAACAGCCCTTTAACTTCTGCACATAATATAATATTGTCCTTAATCATGGACATATTGACAGCATCTCCAAGCTGAAATAGTACTTTTGTGTAATCTCATGATAATTTCACAAAATGTAGAAACTTGACTGAATTTTGAAAAATAAGTAATTTAAAATAAAAAGGCCAATTCAGTTGCAGAGTTTAAACCAGATTTTCAGATGAAAATTCATCTTATCATCAACAGAAAAACATTTTAAAATATTTTGTTAGGGATATTTGGTCTTTCCCTATAAAAGGACAGAAGAGTTCCTGATGCAAGTATTTCCTTAAGTCCTCAATTAAAAAAGAAAAAAAAAAAAAATAGGAGAGGAGTTAACTAAAGACAATACATCTATAAAATGGACTAACATGCAGGCCTTCATTAAAAATATGTAAAGCCATTAGTTTTCATAAGTGAAAATGTGAAAGAACAATCTAAATAATTTATATTGTATGTTATTACTTTTATAATCCATGCACACACTATTCCAACATGGTAGAATGCTCATAGACTTAAGAATTAGTTAAAACTGAGCTCAAATTTAAATACTTTCTGACTTAAAAAAAAAAATCCACTGCCATCAAGTCAATCCTGACTTATAGTGACTCTATAGGACAGAGTAGAACTGCCCTGTAAATCTTTACGGAAGCAGACTGCCTCATCTTTCTTCCACAGAGAGCCTGGAGAGCTTGAACCACCAACCTTTTGGTTAGCAGCCCAATGCTTTAACCACAGTGCCACCTGAGATCCCTAACGGAGATTTCTGACTTTAGTCAGGTTAAACTCTCAGGGTCCATTTCTTTCTCAGCAAAATGGAGGTATAAATATGTTTCATGAGTCACTGGGCTTCTAGATTTTATGCCATACAGCTCTTCTCAACCTAGCCAAATAGTTCTTTAAAAGTATAAGTCAGATCAGGTTATTCTACTCAAAACTTTTTAGGGTTTCTATTGTTCTTCTCACTGAAATACAAATCCATTGCACTAGAAATCTTCATTTTTCGCAATGTTGGACAGTGATCAGCCAATGCACTGCACATGCAGCCACCCCTCTTCGCTCAGTGGAGGCTTGCGTATTGCTATGGTGCTGAAAAGGTTTTAGTGGAGCTCCCAGAATAAGATGGATTAGAAAGAAAGGCATGGTGATCTTCCACAAATTAGCCGATGAAAGCATTGTGGGCCATAAAGGAACAGGGTACAGTATAGTGCTGGAAGATAAGCCCACTAGGTTGGAAGGGTAATGAAGACAGCACAAGACCTGGTAACACATTCCTCTGTTATACATAAGACCACCAGGAGTTGGAGCTGACTTAACGGTAACTAACAATGTCAGCATGGCTCCGACAACATAGGGGCTCCTGAAGATTCTTCCCAGTTCTGGGAGATTGTGAGATAGTTGACTTGAACTTAGCCTTCCAGGGCAAGTATCTCAGTTCCATAATCTTGTTTCAGTCATTGTAGTTCTCTGAGTTAACTCACACACTCATGTTTTTCCCACATATAAGGTATTTCCATTACTAATGTTGCCTTCCATTTTTATAATCATAAAATCTCTGTGACTTTTTTTTTGGGGGGGGAGGACTGACTTGAATGTAAATGTAAAACCAAACTCACTGCCATCAAATTGATTCTCACTCATAGTGACCCTGTTTGGGTTTCTGAGGGAGTAAATCTTTATGGAAGTAGATTGCCCCATCTTCCTTCACAGAGTGGCTAGTGGGTTTGAACTGCTGACCTTCTGGTTAGTGTCAAATGCCTTAGGCACCGTGCCACTAGAGCGCCTTTCTTATAATATCTGACATATTAACTTGGATTTATAAAAATATTTTAAGCCACATAAAATACAAATAACGTTATTTAGAAAATATTATTTTTCATTCTAACATTTTAGTTAATTGCATTCATATTCTTCACATGGGCTGTTAACATTAGTGTCTGTGCCTTCAGCAGTCATAATGTTTAATCACTGTTCCACTGCAGGTCATCTTCTCACCCTGTTCAGCTACAATACGGCAGTGGTGAATCTATCTCTGGGTATCCCAAAACACAAGTAGCCATTTGCATAGCATCCATGCAATTTTATTCTTCCATTCATTCCATAGCTGGAAAACTGGTATCTTCAAAACATCACCGTTCTCAGTTTTGCTTTTGTAAAGTGATCATTAAAAGGCTTGTTTACATTTACCTCAAATACTTGCAATCCCAAGGCTGTATCCTCAGGAATAATTACTAAATCTGTGCCAGATTTCTTTACTGTTTTTTTAAAAATAAAACTAATTATGTTAGTGACCTGCATAAACAGACAAAACTGTCTTAGATGAGATTAGCTCAAAACTAATGTTTTTGTCTGAAGAGTGGTGTTATTCATAATAAAGTAAGGGAGCAGTTTCCCTCATACTTTCAAATGTCAGGTGACAGGGTAACTTAATTAGGGAAAAAAAAAATCGTCTTATATGGAGATACACATGATCTTTTGGGGTCTGATTATAAACAGCTTAGACATGATCTTGGCCCTCACAGAGTTTATAGGCTGGAGGGTGAAGGAAATGTACAGACAGACAAGTACCACACTGTATGATTAGCACTGTGACAGTACAGTGCAGGAAAGAGGAGCATTCTATCCAGAGGGCCAGAAAGACTTCCCTAAGGAAGGAATGTTTAGGTAACCTGTAAGTACTGAATAAAAATTGACAAGGAAAATGTAGGGATGGTAGTAGGGGTGAGAGGTC
>NW_006921616.1:18931865-18941078 GCF_000298275.1 Orycteropus afer afer
CAAGATTATCTTCTGTGTCTGTGTTAATTGGTTTCCCTTTTCTTTGTTGAAGAGGGTCTGTGCAATCCTTCTGCCTAGTCCGCCATCTTGCCCCGCCTCCTAGTTTTACTTTTTAACATTTCACTATGCAGAGAGCTACTGAGGACACTGGTTTTTTTTTTTTTTAAAGAAAAAAAGCACTTCAATTTCTCAAAAGCTTTAGGGTTTTCCAAGAAAATATGGCATTTCCCACTCAGATGGGGAAATGCTAGAAACCAGCAGCATTAGTATCAAATGCCATATTCATGAGCAATTTAAAAGCACATGAAAATCCAACATGGGAAATAGACTTCCCAGGGCCACTGCTAGCCATGCCAGGCCAGCTTCCCTGGGGGAAAAGCACCTCGGGGGACAGATGGGTTCTCACCTGGCTCGGAGGGCATGTGTGTGCTTCTAATAGCACAGGACATGTCTGCTTATCAGGAGTTAAGAAGTGTTCCCTCATTAAAAAAGGTTTCCTGAGCTTTTACAGTAGTTAAGGGATTAAGCTAAGTGGCATGTAAGGTACAGAAATGGACACATCACCAAGTCCCTGCTAGCCATCAAGGAGTTTACAGTCTAGGAAGGGAAAGAGAATACATCATAAATACCTTGAGGACTTAGACAACACAAATACGGCATTTCATTATGTGTTCTCTTGAATTATTTTCTAATTCTTTCTTACAGTCATGAGCCTTTAGCATTTTGTCAAGATACATAAAATAAATCCTTTATAAATATAAGGAGAAATAGAGAAACACCCACAGTTATAGTGATGGCATTAATTGTTTTTAAAGTTCGACAGGTAAAGTTGGTTAACAACGGTAACATGCAGAATGAGTTGAACCAACTGGAGGCAGAGTCTCTGGTCTAGATCCCTGCATGTCTGCACTGCCTGAGGAGTGAATTGGTCCCAGAGTCTGGGGTAGATCAGACCTTCAAATTTTTGTTAAGTAGTTTCAACTCTTAATCTGAGGACTTGCAGGCACACTAAGCCAGCCAGACATGATAAAGATGTTGGTGAAGGATTTCCTTGAAGGAAATGCAGGCTGAAAGGAAGAAGGGAGACTGGCTACGAAAGTAGAGACCTGCGATTTGGTCCATTTATGACCTTGAACAAGGTCATTTATAAAATGGCCAACCAATTCTGTGGTTCCACAACTGAGTTGGACCTAAGAGTCATTGGGGATGCTTGTTAAATCTGCTGATTCCAGGGCTCCATCCCATACCTATGAAATCATTCTTGCCATGGGGTAAAGTCTGAGCACCCACACTTTTTATCAAGCTTCCCATATCGTTTTCTGAAGTCAGCCTAATAGTTTTCTGAAGTCAGCCTAATAGTGGTCCACTGAATAGCATTTAGAAACCTGCAAATTATATGCTCTGTAGAGCTCACTTCATTTCTAAAGTCTTCTGATTCTGTGATCATACATGACTTTTCACAAGTGTACTTAAGTGGGGCTTGATAAGGACTGATCAAATAAGCCTCCCTTGGTCAACCAGTAACCAGTTGCTGTCAAGTTACCTCTGATTCATGACAACCCCCTATCTGCCGGAAGGACTGTGCTCTGTAGTATTTTCCATGGCTGATTTTTCTGAAGTAGGTGGCCAGGCCTTTCTCCCAGGTGGCTCGGTGTTGACTCAAATCTCTAAACTTTTGCTTAGCAGCCTAGCGTATTAACCCTTGCACCACTCAGGGACTCCACAGTTGGTAAATATACCCTAAATTACTTCTAAGAGAGTGAAGCCAGCCTCTGCCTAAAATGAACCTTGACTCTACTGGATGAATAATTGCTGAAGGAGACAAGCATGGTATTCGTGGTTCTCATTCCCTGTGTGTAGCTCCCAGGTTGCTATCTTGCAAAAAGCAAAGTTTGGTTAATGACTTTTAGATGCACCGATTACCGTGCTCGGAGTGTATCTATAGTTGGCTAATTAAGGTGCTATTTACCAGTTCAATAAGAAATGTCAGTATGTACCTTGCTTCATTGGCACATGATCTTAATTAGCCCTTCACTGAGGCATTTAAAGGCTTACAAGCCTTGAGTTTTCCTGCTGAAAAATCCCAAAAAAGGCAAAGTGACACCAGAAAGTAATGAGATGCTGGACAAAATAAATAAATATATTGCAATCACAGACCTGAATCATGTCTTTCTAAATCAGAGCTGCTTTGTTGACGGAACGTAAGAATCTTCACAGGTTCTGCAAGCATAGGATACCAAAGGCTGAGATTTTTAACTAATTTAAATATTATGCAACATGCACACTCACACATATTGGTTACCAAATGCTACTACTGAAAACCACCAGCACATTAGCTTAGTACTACCATGACTGTGTGCTTTCCTGCAGCCTGCAGAATATAGCTCCTTTTGCTTGGTATGTATCTTAGGCTGGATTCTCGAGGGAAGGAAAATCAGTTAAACTAATATGTGTATACATATATAGAAAGATAGATACAGAGAGATTTATCACAAGGAAAAGGCTCACGTGGTTGTAGAGGTTGGCAAGTACCAAGTCCATGAGTCAGACGTCAGGCTGGAGGCTTATGACATCCACGTGTCAGGCTTATGTTCCATAGACCAAGTATCTCTAACTCACGTCATGTAGGGACTGATGAACCCAAGATCGGCGACTGAGATGGCCTACTGCTGGTTCACAGGCTGTGTAGGCTAATGAATCCCAAGATTAGCAGACAATGTAACAGGCTGATGGCTCAAGTTCAAAGAACTAGAGGTCAGATGATGATGAGCCAGATGCAAGATCCAGATAGACCAAAAAGCCAGAAAGCATGGACAGAGTATATATACAGGAAGCAGGCCACACTCCTCAGAAAACGCCTTCTACTGATTGGTTGCTCCTAGCAGATCTCATCACAGAGGTGATTACATTATATTAGAGCTCATCCTGGGGGATAATACGTCATAATCTCTAAACCACTGAGAGTCACCACCTAGCCAACTAGACAGAAAACCTTAACTATGATTATATGTATTTGAACTTCCAAGTGATTTCTATTATGAGCTTATGAGCATATTCAACTAAAGTTCATATATCCAACTGGCTAAAATGATACAATCTAGGATAGTGCAATATAACACAAGATGCTCTGATCAATGAAGTGCAAAGCAAGACGTACAGCATGTGCACACCCTAGCAGTGAGTTTGCCAAAGCAAATTACTGCCCAACCTAGTATCAAAAAACTGGGTGCATTGGACCTGCTGCCAAATGGGCAAATCTCCTCTGGGAGCTTGCCATCCTGCTGGAGCTCTATCTGCAGATAGAGCATAGTCCCTGATTTTGGTCTACTCCAAAAAGATGAGGCCTCCTCCTCTTCATAGTAAACCAGCTGCTGTGGAGTCAATTCCAACCTGTAGTGACCTCATATGTGGGAGAGTAGAACTGTCCTCCATAGGGTTTTCAGTGGCTGGTTTTCTCAGAAGCAGATTGTCAGGCCTTACCTTCTAGTCACCTCTGAGTTGACCTGAACCTGAAGGTAGAGTTCTTTGTTAGCAGCTGAAGGTGTTAACAATTGGAACTACCCAAAGACTCTGCTCTTCATGTTAGGGTTTCATAAAATATTTTATCTGGGCAAAATATCACAATGACTAAAATATTTTTAAAATCACTCTTGTAAATGTTATTAAACATGCTTACAAATTATTGTTGTTATTATTGGGCATTTCCATCAGAGCCAAGTTAAAACTAAGCAAGAAAATCAGTTTTTTTTCCTTTTCCTTTTATAAATACATTTAAATTTATCGCCAACATATCTGGTCTATCCTGAAAGCTTGATGGATGGAGGCCTTTGGAGATATTGAAAGGAATGTGTCACAAAGTCTAAAGGCAATCTCCAAAGATAGCTCCAAATGAGTTCTAAACAATGGCATAGAAATGAAATAAATTCACTGATTTTTTAAAAATGCAGTGCAAAGGATGTAATGCGATAAATGCAATATCATGTGAAAAAGAAAAAAAAAAGTAATGTGATTTTGCTTGGAGGATCTGGATTGATGTAGTTAGGATCAGGATCTTGATGGAATTGATCTGAATCTAGGGATTAAGTACCCTATAGACAGAGGGACATTTTAAGTTAAAATATACTATATCACAGAGATTGTGAGGCTGGAACACAACCCGTCAGTGTTTCATTCTGTTGTGCATAGGGTGACTATAAGTTGAAGTTGACTTAATGTCACCTAACAACCACAACATATCACTTAGAACACATCTACTGCCATATAGTTGAGTCCAACTCACAGTGACCCCACAGGATAGTTTAGAACTGACTCAGAGTTTCCAAGGCTGTAAATCTTTATGGAAGCAGTCTACTTCATCTTTCTCCTATGGAGCAGCTGGTGGGTTCCAATCATGGAACTTTTGGTGAGCAGCCCAATGTTTTGACCACTATGCCACCAGAGCTCCCATACCACTTATAGTGCTAAGAACTAATGGTGAGGTAGTATACACATGAGTGTATCAGCAATGAAATATTTGATGGAAAAGAATGCTTTTTGGTAGATTATGTTCCATAGTTTGAGATTGTGTCCTCTGCCAAGTGTTCCTTTTAAGGACACAAACCGAAATGGATTTTAATCAAAAGCTTCTTGAGTATGATGGGAACAAGGAGAGGAAGGAAGCAGTCAAGAGAGGCTCAAACTGAGCAAGGTGGATGGGCTGGGCAGCTTCAGAGCATGGCCAGACTGCAGTTAGCAATGTTCCAGCCACACACTTTAGAAACAATTACATCTCCTTTGATTCTGAAGTTCCAGAAGTTTCAATGCGCATGGCCTATAACAATGGGCTTCCCATCAGTAATCCAGGGTCAGTTTTAGATACTCAAAGTCTGAAATTCAAACCCTTTCTGGGAAGCTCATTATTCTTATACGTGGTTATTTTATGATTATGTTGCTCACACACTAAACACAGTGCGACCCTTCTAATTCAGAGACCTTGAGGGAGACTGCTGTAGGTTCATAGAACAGGAGTGTGGCATAAGTCTTGCACAAGGTTCCTGCAGGCTGCCATGCAGAGTCTCAGCTCCTCTTGGGGCTGTGGTGCTCACCCTTCATGAGTGCTCCCAGAAGCACCTCCTGCAGCTCTCCTGCACTAACGCTGTGGTTCTCCAATGCAGTCCATTTTGCTTTCCAGGGGACATGCAGCAATGCCTGCAGGCACTTCTGTGCTTCTGGCAGCTAGCAGGAAGAGGACAGAGATGCTTCTAAACATCCTGATGCACAGGACAACCCCAACATCAAACAATTTTCTGGCTATGAATATCAACAGTGTTGAGAAACTCTGGTCTAAATGGGGCTTCAGGTTGTCTTGCCTTTGGGTTTCTGAAATAAAGTGCAGATGGCCTCTACATTTTAGTTAACACAGGGTCTGGTGGTGGGGGGGTGCTCTGTTGGTAGGTCTTGAGAGCCCCAAACTATACATCCTCCTTGCTACCAATCCCTGCCTGACAACAGGCAGGCCACTTTACCCCTCAGGGCCTTGGGTTAAATGAAGACTTTGGGTTAAGGCCACTTTACCCCTCAGGGCCTTGGGTTAAATGAGGGCTTTGGATTAAATGAATTAATTTCAGAAGATGAGCTTCCCAGTCACGTTACTTTGGGCAGGTGCCTCTGGAGAGGATGATGTGAAAAGCCAATGTTACTGAGTGCTTACTACAAGCCAGGTGCTGATCCAAGTGCCTTCTAGGTATTAACTCTCTCAATCCACACAATGGTGTGAGGTAGGGATGAGTATTACCCATCACCATTCATGATCTGACAGGAAGATTGAGGCACAGAGAGGATAAGTAAGTTAGCCCAATTTTCCTACCTCCTAGGGGTCAGAGTCAGGATTTACTCCCTGACAGTCTGATTCTCCAACCAGCATAAGTAATTATGATGAGAACATTCCATCTCAGGAAAAGAGTGACCAAGAAGAGGTCTGGCTGGAAGAAGAAGAGCCCCCTCCCCTCACTTAGTCCAGAACAGCACGACACTGTTTAAACTCTTTATGTTTTCCTGAGATTCCACGTGTGTGTGTGTGTCTGTGTATACATGTATGTGTTTAGCATATATAATTTGTTGAATTATATTTTTGAAAACCAGTCAATATGTGATTTCTGAGCATTTTCCATGTTTGATATTTTATTATTTATTCGAATCATCTAAAATGGCTAATCCAAAATCAAATCTATCTGAAATCAAGACTAATAATGAAAATAAAGATAATTTCAACTATGATAGCAATGTGAAAGACTAGATTTTATTATGTCCATATTAATAATAATAATATAAAAAAAAAACTATCTTGGATTGATAATGATACTTCTCTAACTTCTCTATACAAGTATGAAGCACATAACCAGTTTAAGAACAGTCCAGTGTGAAAAAGTACAGGTTTATAAAACGATTGCACACGGTGCTGATGATCTGCTTTTCAAATGAAGTCCTTACAACACAGATGAACTACAATGTCCTTTTAAAGACCAAGCTCTTCTAGTGCATTTTAAATGTATTTGATCTGCAGAAATTCAATGTATACTTGACTTTTCACGAGCTCATCTATTGCACACAATGAAATACACCTGCAGGAGTTCATTTATCTCTCCAATATCCCAATTTCTTCAAAAGTATTATTTTCCATATTTTTGAGAGAACCAAAAAGATAGCACAGCAATTTGTGTAAGCGGAGAACTAAATGAATGCTATTTGATGAAAATGATTCACTGTAATGATGATCACAACAATGACAACAGTATACATGAATTGTACATGGTCCAAAAATTAAAGCCAATAACTTTTTATTTTAAGAAAAGAGGTTTTTTTTTTTTTTTTTTTTTTTAATATATAATACTCAATTACTAGCATGACAGCTGAGTATTATAAATGGTATACCCCTTTCCAATTATATCACACAATATTGAGACCTCAGTACCAATGAGAGATGATCAGATGAGTGCATTCAAAAATTAAATATCATAGTCCTACCATAATTTACTGTGACAGACTCTGCTGATAATTCACTATAGTTTTTATTCCTCATCTAACTCCTTTCTTCCTCCTGGTGGGCCTTGTCTCCACTATAGGGGCTAATAGAACAAGTTATTTTCTTTGCAAACTATCTTGCAGCCAGACCACAGGCAAGTCCCACCACATCAAGAACAATCTGCAAGAGTTCATGAGGAAAATTCTGTCCATATTGCTTTATATTGATTGAATTGTGCCCCCCCACAATGTTATGTTGAAGTATAAACCTCAGGTACATATGAATGTGATCTTGTTTGTAAATAAGGCCTTTGATGATGTTATCAGTTAGTATGAAGTCACACTGGAATAGGATGTGTGCTTATCCTGTATGAGTGGTATCCTTATAAAAAGAAAAGAGACACATACAGGGACACAGAGAGAATATGGCCATGTGAGATGGAAGCAGAGATTGGAGAGGTGCATCTATAAGTCAAAGAATACCAAGGATTATCTGAAATCACTAGAAGCTAGGGAGAGGCAAGGAAGAATCTTCCTCTAAAACCTTTACAAAGAACATAGTCCTGCCAACACCTTGATTTCAGACTCCTGGCCCCCACAACTGTGAGAGAATAGATTTCTGTTGTTTTAGTTCAACTAGTTTGCCCTACTTTGTTATGGAAGCTCTAGGAAACTAATAGTCCCTGGATAGTACAAATGGTTAACACACTCAACTGCTAACTGAGAGATCAGAGGTGCAAGTCAACCCACAGGCATCTCAGAAGAAAGGCTTTGTGGTCTACTTCCAAAAAAAAAAAAAGCCATTGCAAACACAATTCTACTCTGACATGCATGGGATTGTCGTGAGTTGGGACTGACTCAAAAGCAACTGGAAAAAAGGAAACTAACACATTACTTTCAGAAAGGGGCTGTTGTGTGAAGGTAAGAAGACTGGAGCTGCAGCTATCTTGCAAAAATGGTGGAACAAGTCCAATAATCAAAACCGATATATTGATGGGAGTAGACCAGCCAGAAAACATCAAAGTGAACTAAGATTTGTAAAGGGTATAGAAAGAGGTGGAAATAAAGGCTCTAAATTCCACATCATCCCAAACGGCTGAGACTGAATATTCATTATAGCACAGTTCATCATTGGTGTGGACAGTCTTTCTCTAGAGAAGCATAACTTATTCATCGTTGTATCCTTAGAACCTAAAATAATGGCTGGAACACCATAAATAGATAATAAATAGATAATAAATGACTATTAACTGGATAGGAGCTCTGGTAGCATAGTGCCTAAGGCACTTGACTGCTAACCAGAAGGCTGGCGGTTCAAACCCACCAGCCACTCCTCAGAAGGAAGGTTGGGCAATCCTACTTCCGTAGTGATACAGCCTCGGAAACCCAAGGAGGGGTTGCTATGAGTCGGGGCCGACTCGACGGCAAATAACAACAACAACATTAACTGGATGTTGAATCTAAAACACAAGAAATCATACTTTTATGATTTAAAACATACTTTTTTGATTATATGAACCTATTCTTTCTATTGATTGTTCCCCAAAAGTTTCATCAGTGCCTTTTTTGGTCAATCAAGAAAAAAAGAATGATAAAATTAAAAGTGAGTCAAAGCATACATGGATATTCTTCAGTGCTTTGGTCAGGAAACAATTATTAAACCTGTAGTGTCAGAAAATCACCTTAAATTATCATGCCAACTTCATCATTTTCAGTGATATGATATCCAGCAAGTGAGCCCCGCTAACTGAGACTGCAAATTAGTAAAAGAGGATTATGACCTCAAGGGCTGTCATGAGTATCAAATGTGGTAATGTTGAAATACTACCCTTCTTTCATGACCCATGGAAGTGCTAACATTTTTTTGGAAGACTCTCCCTGATTTTGCCTAGTCATTTTTCTGTTGATAATTAGAAATCATATTGCCAGATCAAGAATTCCTTGGTACCTACAGTAGATGTGCAAAAATATTTACAAAATAATAAAGATAAGACTTTGATAACTATCTTGGCTTTTATTTTTTTCATAATTCTAACCCAACCCCTGCTCACAGTGTCTAGAATAGAGCCTTGTCTAGAGCAAGAGCCCAGTCAATGTTAGAGGAAAGTTGGTCTATTTCTTCATCCCTCCCCTAATATTTATCACAGAGCTCTCCATATGGCAAGTGTTCAGTAATTCTTGTTCCAATCAGAGGACTCATTGTTATCCAAACAA
>NW_006921616.1:18941378-18947624 GCF_000298275.1 Orycteropus afer afer
TATCTCTCCTATGGCTGTCACTTGCTGTTCCAAACTGATTAGTCCTCTCTCTCATGCCCTACTTTAAAACTAAGAAACTCATTTTTTTTGTCTGGGTTTTAGGAATCACATAATTTCAACACAAATTCTTCCACTGTGAGAGTTGCAACAAAATAACAACCGATCTTTTACCAATTCTGGGATGCAAACCATCAGGCCCCACAGATTTGGACACCTTTGTCATGCTTCCTCCTGTCCCTGTTACTCTTCTCTCTCACTGTAGTGAGTATTTGCCCATAAATTCTCATGAGCTAAAGGTAGCAAGTTGTAGAATCCCATTTGACCTTCAAGCAAATTCTGGGGAATAGAGGGTGTTTTAATGTCTTTGCTTTGTAAAGTTTCAGAGAAATGTCTCTTTGTATATGGATGTTTTAACTACAATTTTTATTTGATTGTCCATTTATGTTATTGTCCATCAATGACCTTGAAAGGGTGACTTGGTAACCATACAGAGAGATGATTTTACACTCCATTTCCTTATTTGGCCCTTCCATACAATGGAAATTATGGTTAGTTATTTTTTTGTTGTTGCTGCTGTTGAATTTTCAACACGATGACTAAATTCATCCAGATACACAATAAACCAAAAAACCAAACTCGTTGCCATGGAGTAGATTCTGACTAATAGTGACCCTAAAGGACAAAGTAGAACTTCCCCATAGGGTTCCCAAGGCTATAAGGTGATAATCTTTATGAAGGCAGATTGCCATATCTTTCTCTCACAGACCAGCTGGTGGGTTCAAACCATGGACCATTCAGCTAGTGGTCAAGCAAACCATTAAGCTACTAGGCCTCCTTAGACACATAATACATAATATAAAAAAGTCATGATTATATTCACATGTGGGAATATATACACACATTGAAAACTTTTTCATAGCAGTTATTTTTAAATTCAATTATCTTGATATAAATATTGTCAAAAAATAGAATAGATGCCAAAGTTCTTTATTTGTAAAGCACATGTTTTGATTCTATGATATTAGCATATTGTATAATCTTTGATATGGTAGAAGAAAACATAGAAGAATTGAGAGGTTTTTTTTCCTCAGAAAATAGTCATTTTGTCCTCAGTATTTGTTCAGAAAACTGATCCCATGGTTTTGACAAAACTGACCTATTTATTCTAAAATAAACATTATATCATTTAATAGTTTATTGCTCATTTATTAAATTGATACATTATTCCCTATTCCCTTATGAAAATGGTTTATATGTAAGGAAAGAATGAGAGCTAATGGCGGGGCAAGGATTTGCACAAGCAAAGAATGCAAAAAGGAGCAGAGTGCAGGCTGCAGTGTAGGTAGTTAGGAGACACTGAAGATCTGGTAGCAATGGTATTCATAGACTTTAAGTGTTTTAAACCATGAGACCAGGAGAACCAAATGGTGCTCAGCTATCACTGCTGATCACCCTGAAAGAGATCACAATTAGATGTCCTGGATAGAGGGGGAGAAAAATGTGGAACAAAAGTCAAAATAATAAAAAGACCAGGCTTATTGGTCTAATAGATACTGGTGGGGCTCCCAAAACTATATTCTTGGACATACTTCAAGCCTGGAGCTGAATTCACTCTGAAGCTCAACTTTCAGCCAAACAATAGACCCCCTTCTAGAGTGAACACTAAAACCAAGGAGGCAGGACTCCTTAGAACAATCAACATTTCCAAATCAAAAAGGCAGCATTTGCCCAGGAATATAGCTCAGGTAGCATAGTGCCTAAAGCACTTGACTGCTAACCAGAAGGCTGGCGGTTTAAATCCACCATCCACTCCTCGGAAGGAAGGTTGGGCAATCTACTTCCGAAGTGATACTGCCTCAGAAACCCAAGAAGGGGTTGCTATGAGTCGGTCCGACTCCACAGCACATAACAACAACATAGCTCACTCAGAAGGCAGGAAGGGATAGCAAAGAAGGAAGAATGGAAATGATAAGCATAGGAAGGAAAAGGGAAGAGTGCTGTTACATTGTGAGGACTGCAATCAAGTCACAAAACAAAATGTGTGTGAGTTGTTGAATGGAAAAATGATTTGCTCTATAAACTTTGACTGCTAACCATGAGGCTGGCAGTTCAAACTCAACAGCCACTCCTGGGAAGGAAGGTTGGGCAATCTACTTCCGTAGAGATACCGCCTCGGAAACCCAAGGAGGGATTGCTATGAGTCGAATCGACTGGATGGCAGTGAGTTTTTATAAACTTTTATCCAAATAACAATACAAAGTTATATTGGGGAAAAAAACAAAACAAAACAATGAAGGGATCCATCCAAATTCTATATACAGATCTCAATAAATGTTAACAAAAATGAAATAGACAAACCAACAAAGGTGAATGACAATGTCCCTCTTTTCTGGGTAACATTTACATTTGACACCTGTTAAGGAGGGAATTGTGCTCCTCAAAATATAAATCAAAGTTCTAACCCCTGTTCCTGTGAATGGGATCCTGTTTGTAGAGTTTTTCTTTTGTTATTTTAATGAGGCCCTAAGGGAGTGTGAGGAGTTCTAAACCTAATCCTTCCTGGGTGCTCTCTTATAAAGGGAGTACAGACACAGAGAGACATAGCCTCATGGGAATACAGACAGCAGGTAAAGCCACCTCCGCAAGCAGCCGTGGAATGTCGAGAATCCTGAGCAGCTACTAAAGCTGAAATAGACAAAAGAGGGCCTCGCCTCCAGAGTCCTGCCCTAAATTGGGACTTTCAGCCTCCTGAACTGTGAGAAAATAAATTTCTGTTCTTTAATGCCACATACACAGAAAAAGACTCTAAGTATTTTGTAAGAGTTATTGACTCACTTATTCATTGTTGCTGCGTGGTGTGGGGTTGACTCCAACTCATTGACTTCATGTAACCAAGTAGAACTTCCCATAGGATTTTCTTGGCTGTCATCTTCATGGAAGCAGATCTCTAAGTCTTTCTCCCAAAAAGCCTCTGGGTGGGCTTGAAATGCTAACCATTTGGTTAGCATCTGAGCACTTAACTGTTGAGCCACTAGGGCTCCGTACCTACATATTAGACACTTGAAAAATACTCAGTTCAGCACATACCAGAATTGACTTGCCACACCTTTTAAAAAGACATTGAAGCGCCATTGCATAATCATTTGCACTGCTCTCTCTCCTTTCTAACTGGACTAATTTTTGCCACCTTCACAAATTTTTCATGCCTTTGATGCTCAGCCAGACCCCTGTGTTAAGGGTGCTGATTGTTCGAAGTCCCATAACTGTCCTTGTAAAACTTGCTTTGATGCAAGAATGACTGTATGAAAGAATCCTAGCCAAATAAGTCACTCAACCAATATTTACAGTTCGGGGAGTTTTGTACTAGCTTTTTCTCTACTTAAAATCTAAGTTACCTAAATATCTGGGCAGTTTATTTACCCATACCCTTTAAAGTTTTTGCTCAAATTACCTCCTATCAGTGAGGACTGGACAATGTTTCATTCTGTTATACACAGGGTCGAGACGAGTCAGAGCCAGCTCTATGGCAACTAATTACAAGAGGGTACTATTCCTGCTCTAGGAGCTGGGAGACTACAGTGAAGAAAACAGACAAGCATAACTCATGCCATTAAGAGGGACACCAGGAGGCGGGGCCTCCTTTTCTTATAGATGTTGATGTAGCTAGCTCTGACTCCACAACGGCTGATGCCATCTTGAGGCTATGCTGATACTGAAACCAAAACCACTGCCATTGGATTGATTCTGACTCATAGTGACCCTGTAAGACAGAGTCAAATTGCCCCACAGGGTTTCCAGGGCCATAAATATTTATGGAAGCAGACTGCCTCATCTTTTATTTTCCCATAGAGCAGCCAGAGTGTGCCTTTCTGTGAATGAGGGAAATACTAGCACACTAAGGATGGGAGAAAGAAAGAAAGAAATGAAAAGAATCTGTGCTCTAGATGATCTATCCATGCCTGGAGCCATTCTTCTCCTGGACATAACTTCCTTATGTGAAATAATAGGTTAGGAGCTCTGGTGGTGTAGTGCCTAAGGCACTTGACTGCTAACCAGAAGGCTGGCAGTTTAAACCCAATAGCCACCCCTCGGAAGGAAGTTTGGGCAATCTACTTCCGTAGTGATACAGCCTCAGAAAACCAAGGAGGGTCACTATGAGTCAGATCTGACTTGAGGGCAGTGAGAGTTTGAGAAATAATAGGTTAGTTTAATCCTTTAGCCACATAGCCCCCTGTAGTCCATTCCCAATACACAGAAGCCAGATCAAATTGTGATACTCCCTGCTCAAAATCTAAAGAAAACAAAAATCCTCACAACTGGACCTATAAGCAGCATTACGATAAATGGAGAAAAGATTGAAATTGTCAAAGACTTCATATGCTTGGTTCTACAATCGACACCAATTGTAGCAGCAGTCAGGACATCAGATGACGTATAGCACTGGGCAAATTGGCTACAAAGGACCTCATTCAAATGCCTCCTACCCCACCAGCAAAACAGATGTTCCTCTCCCTGATCTATTCTCCTTTCTACCCATAGCACTTATTATCTTCTAACATAGTCTATAGTTTAATTTGCATATTTATTTTGCATATTATTTATTGTCTGCATCTTCCACTATTAGAATACAAACTCTCTGAGGACAAGAATTGATGTCTCCCAAATGCTTAGAACAGTGCTTAACCTCTAGAACAGACTCAGTAAGTGACTGCTGGATTAAATAAATAAATGTTTTTTTTTTTTAATTTTAGCCTAAATGATCCTAACTGATAGGGATCATTATAATCTTTCCAAGTTTTTACATGTACTTCCTTCCCCTATAATGTTGCTCTCCAAATTCCCTTCAGTTATTCTCAGAAACATTTCACCTACATGTATAAAGTTATCTGGCTATGTTGCTGTTGTTGTTGTTGTTAGGTACCATAGAGTCAGACTCGACTCATAGCAAGCCCTCCTTGGGATTCCAAGGCAGTATCACCATGGAAGTAGATTGCCCAACCTTCCTTCCAAAGAGTGGCTGGTGGGTTTGAACCATCAGTCTTCTGGTTAGCTGTCAAGTACCTTAGGCATTACGCTACCAGAGCTCCCTATCTGGCTATATGGTAGGTAAAAATCATTACTTTTTCCTTTCTAATCAGGAAATAAAGCTACAATTTGCTGTTGTTTTCGTTTCTCTCTCTACTCGACAAACATGAGTTTTCTCAACCAGTGCAGAGATATTTCATGAAATTGGAAAATTATTAATCAAGTCCATTTTGACAAATTTTATTTTCCTCTTTGCCAATCACAGGAGCTCTGGTGGCATAGTGCCTAAGGCATTTGACTGCTAACCAGAAGGCTGGCAATTCAAACCCACCAGCCACTCCTCAGAAGGAAAGTTGGGCAATCTACTTCTGTAGTGATACTGTGTCAGAAACCCAAGGAGGGGTTGCTATAAGTTGGGTCTGACTAGATGGCAACAACAACAACATCACAAATATTTGAAGATTGCTGACTCTCCTAGGAGGTTCATCGTCCATTTGTTTTGTTTTCATGAGTTCATTTGCCAGAATAGGGTGATATTGCTCCTGCTTTGGAGAGCATCTGGACCTATCCACGTACCTGGAATCCATTTATTATCGTGCTTTGGAGACAGGGCTGTAAATCAATCCACACCAAAAACTTAGGTTTTAAATAATTTCCGCCAGTGTGTCAGGGCTCCCTCGTGCCTTGAAATGAATGTGCACATCAATCCTGAGGACTGGTTAGTACTCTGTGTCCAGATGCATCAAAATAGGAAATATGGTTTGTAGCACAGCATTGCTTTTTATTTGTGAGATTGTTTGTATTTTAGGTTGTGTCCATTCAAGACAGATGAGATCAAAAGGGCCCAGAAAAGAGTAATGAAAATTGTGAGAGATGGGGAATAGAAGGGAGTTTCAAAAAAAAAAAAAAAAAAAAAGAAGTCCTCAGTAAAGTAGAAACATAGACTAGAGGAAATAGTATATTAAGAAAGGAATCACTTGTGGCAGAAAAATCTGCTTATGATATTCTGGTTTATCATTTTTTCTTATACCCCACCTTCGTCCTTGATAGATATTTTCAAATGCTCAAACACATTCATGATTAACCTTATGTTTTCTTTCCCTAGGTTGCCTCAGCACATTGCAGGCGAGTCCAACTTTGACAAGCCTGATCAAAATTTAATCCCATGAGAACCCCTTTGTCTGCAGTGCAAAGTTTGTCTACAGTAAGGAATAGTTCTAG
>NW_006921616.1:18948009-18958242 GCF_000298275.1 Orycteropus afer afer
TTGAACCACCAGCCTTCTGGTTAGCAGTCAAGTGCCTTAGGCACTAAGCCACCAGAGCTATGTTCATTCCTCAGGGAGGTGAAAAAAAGAAATGATTCTTTTCCATGTATAAGGTGAGGAGCCTTGGTGGCATGTGGTTTAGCACTTGGTTACTGACCAAAATGTTGGCAGTTTGGTCCCACCAACTGCTCTGCAGGAGAAATATGTGGTAGTCTGCTTCCATAAAGATTACAGCCTTAGAAACTGTATGGGGCAATTCTACTCTATCCAATAGGGCCCCTAGGATTCAGAATTGACCAGTTGGCAACAGGTTTTTTACAGGTTAGGTATAAAGCACAGATATACACATAGTACAAAAACAGATATACAGTTGATCAGTAGTATTAAAAGTTCGTGATGGGCATGATTAAGAAAAATGTGCTCAAAAAGACCACTTAGGGGAGCAATGTGGGAAGGGAGTGGAGGCTGAGAAACACTGGTGCGTAGTAACAAAGGGGGATGCAAAATTGGTGCTAAAATTCTCCTGTTGTTGTTGTTGTTATGTGCCATCGAGGCAGACCCGACTCATAACAACCCCTCCTTGGGTTTCTGAGGTGGTATCTTGTTAGCCAAACCAAAATAGGAAGTGTTACAAATGTCAAATTAAATGAACTTTATGAAGCATACCAAATTCTAAGAGAAAGAAAGCTTTTTCTAATTTTGTATAACCTAAGTTTCCTTTATGTGACACATCTTGGATGAATTGGATTTGTAAGTAGATGTTTTTGTTTGTTTGCTTTTTTTTTTAAATATATGCAGTGTCGAAATGCCAATGAGGGGAGTGGAGGCTAGGAGAAATGAAAACAGGGCAAACTATAATGTAAGTACACAGCCTGGGGTGATCTGCCAGAGTCCAGGGTTAAAAATAAGGCCCTGGAGGTGAATGAATTGTGTATTTCCCAAATGACTATCCCTAAGTGTTGCTATTCTTCACTTGAGTGCTTGGAAAAAGTTGAGTGGCATCAATTTGAGTTTATATTCTCCTTGAGAGTCCGGAGTACAGATGTTTAGTGTTATATATATCTTTTTTTCCACAATGAAAACAGCTTTACTTTTATCTGAGTATGAAAGTAACAGAATCTTACAGTAAAACATTCTCACAACACAGAAAAACCTTATGAAGGAAAATGTCACCTAAGTTCCACAATCAGGAGATAATCATTAATATTTTGGTGACCACCCTTTCATTAATCTCTTTCTGTCTACTTCTTTATCTATAGATATTCATTATATATAGTGATATCTTCTATACATAAAGTGTTAATCCTGTCATATATATTTATATCTATGTGTGTGTGTATACGTGTGTGGGGGGGGTTTGTATACACATATATAAACATACATGGGGTTGTATCTTACATTTTATTTTTAAACCATTGCCTTCATTTTGGTTTCACCCTATTCTTACATTTAAAAATAAAAATTACCAAGTGGATAGGAAGATTGAAACATTTTTGTGAAATTAAAATTCTTTTTCAACCAATTGCATCCCCCCTACTCATGGAAATGGGACCACCTCATGCCATAGCTAACATTCGAAGAAGTAATCAGTATAATAATGACCACTCTCTCTTTTGCTTCTTGCTATTCAGAACAACACTATATACCTGATTGATAGAACTACATCCATAGAGACCCTGAAGGGTCTTATTTAAAGTGGAAACTACGTCTGACTCACCACAGTATGCCCAGTGCAATGCCTGGTACATAGTAGAGGGCCAGTAAATCTTGAGGAAGTAAGAAAGCTACGTAAAGTCTCGTGGGGAGGCCATTTTCCCATTTGCCATCGAGTCAATTCCAATTCATGGCAAATCGACATGCATCATAGCAGAATTGCGCTCAATACGGTTTTCAGGGCTGTGACTTTCGGAAGCAAATAGCCTGGCCTTTCTTCTGAGGTACCTGTGGTGGGTTTGAACTGCCACCCTTTCAAGTAGTAGCCCAGCACTTAAACAGTGGCACCACCCAGGGACTTCTTGGGGAGGCCATAGGTCTACATTGATTATGACATAGAATTGTTGTTAACTTTTTCAAAACACTAAACACGAAACCCTCCATATTTGTCAGGCTGTTGCAATCCAAAGGGGGTAAGGTGATTCTCATGCATAGAAATTTGTCCTGTCTTAATTGTATAAATCAGAGCTAGCCAGGCAGCCAAACTCTAGGAACAGAACTGCGTGATCATCATCCACTGATGTCAAGATAAAATGAGCTCACTGAAAAGTCTGTTATTCCAGGATATGAACAAAACGGAGCTCATCCACACATTTCCTGCCCCTACAAAGTCCTTGATCAGGCATTCGTGACCAGATACAAGTCCACATACTTGTCATTGGGGAATGTGGGTGAGCCCTCATACGCAACAACATGGAAATACTGGAAGACAGATAAATCACTGAAACAAATCTTTCCCTCTGATTGTCTTTCCAGTTCTGGCTGCAGTAAATACATTTGGGTATTTAGACGTATATTTATTGTTTGAATTTCACTTTTAATTTAGATATTTATTTAAGTATAATGTAGCATGTGTGAATTTTCCTCTTTTACATTTTTTAGTTCCAATGTTTGTATTTTTAGGTTTAAAATTTGGTTTTGTAAGCAAGCCGGAAAAAATACATCTCAAACCCAGAACTGAGAATACACTTCATTTTCCTGTCTACTTCTAAAGGAATCTAGGCAAAGGTTAGCATGCTTTCATACTCTGACTTCCTTCCAAAGTTGTTTAATTACACATTTCTTAGGTTTAACAAGACAGCTAATGCCTGATCTCATGTAGTAATACTCTGAAAGGGATTTAACTATCAGATCATCTTCACAGGATTACAAGGAGTTGGAGAAATAGAAATGAAAAGGTATTATTAGGTCAACTTCAACCTAATACCAGCAAAGCTTATGTAATTCTGCCACATAATACATCTCAATTTTGATTTTAAGTATGTTCACCTGCTTCACCATGGGGCTGACCCATCTCTTCTAGCTTCCTGATAAAAGGAAATGTTCTCATTTACGTGTTGATTTTTCAAGACCAATAGGGGATTCTGCTTAGATGCAATCTTCTTGTGAAAGAAGTAGACAAGTAGCTGAGTTCTGGGAAGTTAGTGAGTGGGTGTCTTCTTTGTTGTTCTCATTGCAAGTTGCCTTCTGAGAAGACACTGGGAAAATGAAAGAATGGTTTTATTGTCTGTTAACATTTTTCAATCCCCTTTTTACTTCGAAGAAGTAGCTAGTTCCCAGAAAACAAACTGTCCTGCTTGGATTATAAGAGAGAACTAATAGTTTTGTTGAAACTTCCTAGAACCTTACAGAACTTTTATGAGACCTGAAAGACTATGGAAAAGTGCTATCTGATTTCAGTGCCAGACAAGTTTTCTTTTCCCTGTGTTCTTAGTGGCTCCCTGTCAGCCTCACAACTAGCAGAGCTCCTCTTACCCCTTGCAAATGCTTTGTATGCAGTGACTCCATGCTTTTCTTCCCACATCCCCATTGAACCCTTTACGTCAAGAGACGGCAAAATACCTGATTGGGTAAATATACTGTTGCGGAAATACAATAATGCCCATTTGTTTAGGTATTGTTCTACGGCTGCTTTCACACTGCAGTTTGAGTAGCTGTGACAGAGACAATGTGGCCTGCAAATCTGGAACCATCACTATGTGGCCCTTTACACAAATAGTTTCACCCCTGCTTTTAAATCGTGGATGAACCTCAAGCCCATAAAAAGGCTTTCAGAGATTCATTCAAAAAATTCTCCAAAGAAAAGAATCAGTACATTGCTGTTTTGTTCTATGAGCTGTCGAGTTGACTCTGACTCATAGCAACCCTCACCTTACTAGTTTGTGCACCTTTAAGGGAGCAGGTCACTAGATCTTTTCTCCTGTACAGTGGCTGGTGGGTTTGAATCATGGACCTTTTGGTTAGCAGCTGAGTGCTTAACCATTGCACCACCACTCCTTTACTTTATTTCAAATTCCTGCAGGTAATAAATGCAAAGCTGTATTTTTGAAAGAGGTTCTGTTGAATTTCTATTACTTACACCAAGTGATTCATGTACGTAATTTTTAAAGTATAACTGTAGACTAAATCAAATACTTTAAAATATTTTTATTACAGAGTCAATCTGTATGCACTGTAGAAAATTTGTAGAGAAAAACACAACAAATAAGAATCACTGTTACCATTTAGTATGCATACATTTCATCATGTATATTAAGAATAATGTTTGCATGTATGTGTATCACAAAAATAGAAATATGTTGTAATATTTTTAAAAATGACATATCAATATATCAGGACTGTTTAGTGAAACATTACATGTTATTCTAAAGCGCTGTTTTGATTAATGTTATAATATTCTTATAGTTGTATAATAGCTTGATTGACCAACTCCTCATGCTATGTATGTTGATTGATTCTTTCATTTTACCATTAAAAATAATGCATTGATGAGTGCTCTAGATAAATAAAATTCTTAGCAAAATATTTGCTTATTTCTTTACCATATGTTTCTAAAAGTGTAACTGTTGCCCCCAAAATTATAGAAAATTCTAGAGCTCTTGATATGTATTACCAAAATATCTCCCAGAAAGTTTATTTTCCTTCCAACTAACACTTTTGGGAAACCAGTATGTTATAAATGCTCGATCATTTCATTTAATGAGGTGCACTGACTCATTCTCATCTACTGGAGGAATAAGCCTTTGTTGGGTTTGTGATACTAAATAACCATTCATTAGCACTAAGTTTGACCACAAATTACTTCAGCCTCTTACCAAACATTGAATATACATTTTGAGTATAAAAAGCCAGAAGAAAAAATAGTTAACATTAAAAAACAACAACAACAAAAAAAACAACTATAACTCCAGATCTGAAGAAGATCTACAGAAGATTTTCTAAAGAAGCTTTAAATGAAGGAAGTATGGTTAGACTGAGGATGTACTTTTCCAGTTTCACAAGCCAAACATCAACTCTCAGTAGAGCTAAAACTCTGGAACATTTGCCTAAAAATTATCTGTCCCACTTCTTCAAACTCACATTTGTACTCACAATAAATACTAGTACATTCACTTGGAATATTTTAATTTCTTTTGGTGATTGGCAATATCATTAGCTGCTTCCTTTGGGAAGTACTGTAGTTAGGGTGGTCTTAGGCACTGTTGGATTATCTAATAAGCAAGATAAGTGTGGGCTTACTTATGCTTGTTATTTGCCTTGCAGTCAGACCTGACTTATAGTGACTCCTCCTTGGGTTTCCGAGGCAGTATCACTACAGAAGTAGATTGCCCAACCTTTCTTCCGAGGACTTATGCTTACTTACTAAGAAAACCAAACTCACTACTGTTGAGTCAACACCAACTCATAGCGATTCCTCCTTGAGTTTCTAGGCGGTATCTCTACAGAAATAGATTGCCCAAACTTCTTTTCAAGGAGTGCCTGGTGAGTTTAACCAACAGCCTTCCACTTAGCAGTCCAATGCCTTAAGGCACTATGCCATCAGAGCTCCCCTACTTACTAATAAGTACTGAATAATTTCACATTTTTTCACACATCAAAGATTCTGCTTCCAGGTATGGCTGGAATCTCTCTCTCTGCCCCAACCCCACAGCACCTTCCCACAGAGTCAAAGCTTATTTTCAAATGTACAGTTCCTGACAGGATGGGCTACCTGGTAAGCAAAATAAGCACGGACTTACTTGTGTTTACTTAATAATCTGTAGTGAACAGTTTCACATGTTTTTTTTTAATCAAGATTTGGTAAGTGTAAGTAAGTAAGTATAAATAAGCCTGTGTTACCTTGGGTATTGAATAATCTGGCCCTAGTGTTAAGGTCAGTCAGGGTTGGGGTCACGTTCTAACTGTTTGGTAAATCACTTAACCTAGCTAAGCCTCGATTTCTTCCTTTTTAAAAGGGGCAGGCTTACTTCATTAAGATCTCTAGCAAGTTAAATAAGATGAAAAATGCAGAGAACCTAGGAGCTGACCTCATTATCTTTGAAATACCTAGTTCTCCAGCACAGCAACTGTCTTTGGGGATGTGCAGGCTGTGAAAGGGTGTATTCTCGAAGAAAATTAATAGCATTAAATGGAAACCAGACCTAGTCCATGTGCAACGTAAAATACCTCACAGCTTTTCCAGTGATAACAGTCCCTAATGTGGTTGAGCGGCTAGTGGGAAAAATCATATTACAGAGGGCATAACCTTGGAATGGGCCTGGAATTCAAGCATCTCAGTAATGACAATAAAATATAAGAATACAGAGAACTATGAAGCCATGGTTAAGCATTGTATTTGCCACTGAATGTCAAGGCAATTTTTGGATATTCTGATTTTTGTCTGTAAGATTTTTCCCAAGATTAGATGGCATTGTAATGCCACCAAATAAATAATGCTTACATTCTGGTTCCACAGCTGAGTGATGGCTTCTGACTAGAAATTGAATGAACAGTTTAATGGTAGTTCAAATAGTAGCAAATAGTTGTTTGCCAGTTTACAGTCACTTATTCTCATTCGCTCTCTGTCATTTTCTGAGCTATGTTGCAGTTAAGAAAGCTGTCATACAAAATGAAAGTGGCTTTTTCAAGCAGAAAACAAATGTACTCTGGCTGGCAGAGTGGCATTTAATCATTCAGTCTCTTAGCATCATTACTCTGCTGCTAGCATAAACCATCCCACGTTGTTTATGGAGGCGGAGATAGGCTGTGCATGCCTGGCCCTTGTGATGTTCCTGCCAACTTCTGCAAGCAGATGCCACCAAGGTCTTTGTTGTCACCTGGGAAATAATCTTTCTTGGTGTGACATCTAGGTTTGTTCGCAGTGGCAATGGTAGAATGCTCCTGGGGCTGTGGCTCATACAATCCCACCACAGGTTTCAAGGGTGAAGGTGTCAAGAGGCAGCTCTCCTCTTGGGCTTGTATTACAGCAGCACTCTAAGTGGCTCAGTGGTTGGAAGCTTTTTGAAACAAACTCCTATGCTCTTTATGGATTTCTCACCCAATTACATAAACACGTTAACAAACGCAGATTTCAGTGTCTTCTGGTAAGACTAAAATAAGCAAATAAACATTTCTTTCAATTTTAGAAAACTTAGACCTTTCCAAAAGATTTGCGTACAACCAGTGTTACCCCTCCCCCAACATCCCTTTTAATATGTTGGTGTCATTGGGAGAGGAGGAGGCTGTTGATTAAATTCATTAGATAAACCAAAAAAACAAACCCACTGCCATCGAGCCAATTCTGACTCATAGGGACAATATAGAGCACAGGAGAACTGCCCCATAGGGTTTCCAAGGCTATAAATCTTTATGGAAACAGATTGCCTCACCTGTTTCCCATGGAGCTAGTGGGTTCATATTGCCAACCTATTGGTTGACAAGTGAATGCTGAATGCTTTAACTACTAGCCACCAGACCACCTCAAATTCATAATATAGAGTAGGTCAAATAAAGCATGCCTACAGGTGGGTGCTCTGGTCCCTGGAGCCATCTCTAAATGACTCAGAATCAAGGAATATTGATACTAAAGATTCAGCAATGGTAATTTTTCCACTGGGCTCTGTCTGTACCCTCCATTGGAAGAGTAAAACATAGATGCCTTGTTACTAAGCTGTTGTTGTTGTTATGTGCCTTTGAATTGGACCCGACTCATAGTGACCCCTCCTTGGGTTTCCAAGGCAGTATCACTACAGAAGTAGATTGCCCATGTTACTAAGCTAGTGGTATTATATTTCTCTTCTTTCTGGTTGCAAATATAATGAGCCAAGTGAGCTGTTTCTTTCTGAAATTACAGCTCCATTTCCCTTTAGAGGAAAGAAAAAGTTAATGAATATTTGTAACAGAACAACTTCAAGAAGAAGAAAACACAAATGTTGGCATTTTCTCCCGATATCATGCATGCATATTTACATGCAGGCTTTCCACATGTATCCTTCTTGGAATAATTCCTTAGACTAGAATACAATAATAATTTGCCATATTCAGTGGCTTCTCAGTAGAGGGACATCAGTACTGCATTAAATTTGGTCAATTTAATAACTTAAAAAAACTATTCTGTCTTCTATTGTACTGTTGTTGTTCTTGTTAGGTGCCACTGAGTTAGTTCCAATGCATAGCAACCCTATGTACCACAGAATAAAATAATGCCCAGTCCTGCACCATTCTAACAAATGTTCCTGTGTTTGAGCTCATTGCTGCAGTCAAAGTGTCAATCCATTTAATTGACAGCCTTCCACTTTTTTTCACTGACCCTTTAGTTTACCAAGCATGAAGTTCTTCTCCAGGGATTGGTCCCTCCTGATTAAATGACCAAAGTACATGAGAAACCTTGCTTCTAAGGAGCATTCCAGAAGTACTTCTTCTAAGGCAGATTTGCTTGTTTTTCTGGAAGTTCATGGTATATCCAATATTCTTCGCCAACACCATAATTCAAAGGCATCAATTCTTCTTCAGAATTCCATATTCGTTGTTCAGCTTTCCCACACATATGAGGTGATACATACACCCTACTTTGGGTCAGGCACATCTTAGTACAAAAAGTGACATCTTTGCTTTTTATCATTTTAAAGAGATCTTGCACTGCAGATGTGACCAGTGCAACATGCCATATGATTTTTTGACTGCTGCTTCCATGGGTATTGATTATGGATCCAAGAAAAATAAATACCTTGGCAATCTCACTCTTTTCCTTATTTATCAGCATGGTACAGTTGTCAGATTTTTGTTTTTATAATGTTGAGATTTAATACACATTGAAGGCTATAGTCTTTGATCTTCATCAGTAAGTGTTTCAGGTTTTCATCACTTTCAGCAAGCAAGGTTGTGCCATCTGTGTGTCACAGGTTGTTAATGAGTCTTTTTCTAATCCTGATGTTACATTGTTCTTCATATAGTCCAGCTCCTTGGATTATTTGCTCAGAATACATAATGGTTAAGTATGGGGAAAGGACACAACCCTGATGCACACTTTTCTTATTTTTTATTTTCATTTATTCTACACTATTCAATTTGTCACTTTCCAGTGGTGTATTCTGGTGAGCATTCCATGAGCTCTATCCATTATAGGAGATGGGCTGAAGGAAGCTCTCACTTCCTCTATGCCATGACATTTGGGGACTTCTCTGTGAGCAATAGGTATTCTTATGAGGGCTGCGGACAACACAGTTCCGTCTAATCCACCATTCACTTCCTGATGATTATCAGGTGTCCTCCATTTCTTGAAAATTATAAATTAATATTAAAATAATCAGATAAGCAGGTGAGAAGGATTAGCAAAGATAAAAAGTGCAGTGATTAAATTGAAATAGTTTAATTTGAAAGAAAATATAAGACTACTGGATATATTGTTAGGAAAACTTACTAAGAAAGGATTAAATCAGTGATTGATAATGTTTCCATTTATATTTCAAAAGTATTGATGTAGACTGAGGAGCTGATATCGGTTTAAGGCCCTTTTGAAATAAAGCGTGTTATAAATAAATCAATGGTAGTGCCTTAGTCCTCTGGGAGCCTTTCATTCTTTCCAGAGCTTCATACACTCTTCTAAACCCAATTAGATCAGCCATCAGAAGTATTAGAAACCAAATTCTTCCAGAAAACTCTGCACTGCAAAAACAATTCCTATTTTCCCCTTGCAGGAAACATCAGGATTAATTGATGCCAAGTTTGCAAGTGCATTTGTACCTCTACTGAAATTCAGCACCCTACTGAGTTCTCTAAGGCATAGGAAATAAGAGAAATACCAAGATGGTTTGCACAATAGAATGTGAAGAAAAATATTGTCTTTTTCACCAGTTCCCACAGCTCAGCTTCATGATCTCAAGTTAAAACCACCACATATCATCAACAGTTGATAATAGGTTACTTGCTTTCAGTAAGAAATAGAAGCAGGAAAACCAAGGGGGAAAATAAGGTAAAACCAGTTAAAATGAGATATTTGTGTTATTAAAGCATTAGGTGGAAACTTCCACCCATGCAGGAGTTTGTGAATCACCAAGAACACTCACATTTCAAGCCCATCCTTTCTGCATTGGTTGCATCTTTCATCTTATCCTCATGAAGCCATGTAAGGGTTCTTGTTATTAGATCTTGTTATTAGATCTGGTTTTATTTCTACCCTTTGTGGAAAATTGTTTAATGCCATTGTCAGAACTAACAGTGCTTGGAACATTTTAATCTTGTAAAATGTTTCCTTCAGTTACA
>NW_006921616.1:18959122-18960300 GCF_000298275.1 Orycteropus afer afer
TATAAATGTAGGAAAATTGGTACTTGTCAAGAATTAAAGAGAACATATAAAGATTGATATTCTGGGCAATAGTGAGCTGAAATGGACTGGTATAGGTCATTCTGAATTAGACAATCATATGTTCTACTATTCCAGGAATTACAAATTGAAAAGGAATGTTGTCACATCCATTGTCAAAAAGACATTTCATGATCTATCCTGAAGAACAACACTGTTAGCGATAGAGTAATATCCATACACCAACAAGGAAGATCAGTTAATACTACTATTGTTTAAGTTTACACACCAAACACTGAAGCCAACAATGAAGAAATTAAAGATTTTTACCAGCTTCTGCATTCTGAAATTGATCAAGCATGCAAGCAAGATGCATTGATAATTACTGATGATTGGACCATGAAAGCTGGAAACAAAGAAGAAGAATAAGTAGTTGGAAAATATGGCCTTGGTGGTAGAACTGACATCAGAGGTTGCATGACAAGATCAATGACTAATTTATTGCAAATACCTTTTTTTCAAGAAAATAAAAGTGACTATACACAATCGTAACCACTGTGGTGAAGTCAGATCCGACTCATAGCGACCCCTCCTTGGGTTTCTAAGGAGGTATCACTATGGCAGTAGATTGTCCAACCTTCCTTCTGAGGAGTGGCTGGTGGGTTTGAATTGCCAGGCTTCTGGTTAGCAGTCAAATGCCTTAGGCCCTACACCACCAGAGCTCCTACATGTGGATTTTGCCAGATGGAATACATAAGAAGCAAATTGACTACATCTGTGCAAAGAGGCAATGAGGAAGCTCAATATCATTAGCTAGAAAAAGTCAGGGGGCAACTGTGGAACAGACCATTGATTGTAAATATGCATGTTTAAGTTGAAAAAACTTAAAACAAGTCCATGAGAGCCACAGTACAACCTTGAAGATATATCACTTGAGTTTAGAGATAAACTAAGAATATATTTGATGCATTGAACACTGTCATGGATTGAATAGTGCCCCTCTAAAATATGTGTCTACTTGGCAGGGCCATGATTCTGAGTGGTTTGGCAGTTACGTAGTGATGTAATTTGGCAGTTATGTAATCATGTAATCTTCCCTCATGATGTGACCTAATGTGATCAGCCAATCAGTTGTAAGGGAGTTAGGGTAGGCTACAACAGCCTGACCCAAGTTACAGGCC
>NW_006921616.1:18977259-18978620 GCF_000298275.1 Orycteropus afer afer
GAGAATGACCAGACTTCGTCTCACCTACTTTGGTCATGTTGTCAGAAGGGACCATTTCCTGGAGAAGGATGTCATGCTTCGTTAGGTGGAGGGTTGACAAAAGAGGGGGAGGCCTTCAACGAGATGGATTGACACTGTGGCTGTGATGATGGGCTCAAGTATAGCAGGGATCATGGGGCTGGTGTGGGATCGGGCAGTGTTTCGTTCTGCTGTGCATGGGATCGCTATGAGTCGGAAACGACTTGACAGCACCTAACAACAAATAAACAACAAGTGCCATATACATAAGGGGAATTTGTCCTCCTATGTAGCCTGTTCTCACAAGACTTCAGTGGTGTCCACCAGAAAGATTGGTGGCAGGCAAGAGTTCTAAGACAGCCTTGCTCATGGTGCAGCCTAGAGAGGGGAAGAGCAGCCAGACGAGGATAGAGTAGAGTGGAGAATAAGGTGGGGAGAGGAAAAGTCTCTAGCTCCACTCAGATCTTTATTTTCTATCTTCTTTATAGAATGAAAAGGAGCTCTGGTAGCCTAGTGGGTAAGTCAATTGCCTGCTATCAGTGGTTCAAACTCACCAGCTGTTTCACAGGAGGAAGATGAGGCAATCTACTTCTGTGTAGATCTATAGCCTTGAAACCCGATAGGGGTTGCTATGTGCCAGTAGGGCTATGGAATAAAAGCCTTAAACTGCTTGTAATGGACCCTACTGCCTCTATGGCATAGGTGAAAATGCATTGAGCTAGAAGAACAGAAAATCCTCTACTCCCAAGGGAGGGACAGGAATACATCCCGGGTCAAGAGCATTAGAGATCTGTTTCAGCTGGGGACTAGGCAAAACCACCTCTGAGACTCAAGGGCACAGTAACCTCCTAACACAGGCTGAATGAGAACAGCACAGAACATTTAACCCTGCCCTTGTCCTGACAGGTTAAGTTAAATGTTAAAGAAACAAGCAACCATTGTCCACTGCTGGGAGTAAGGCAAGAGAATGTGCAGTGGCCTTCTGTGAGGTACAAGCACAAAGAGAAGCTGAGGGTGCAGAAAAACCCCCTGGAAACCAACATTTACCCTAAACAGCAGTAACTGAGAAATTCAAAGTCTGTGGGGTCCTGAGATTACTCACGTTGTTGTTAGGTGCCCTCGGATCTTTTCGACTCATAGCTTGTGTGTAAAATAAACTTTGTCCAGTCCTGCGCCATCCTCACAATGCTTGCTGTGTTTTAGCCCATTGTTGCAGCCACTATGTTAACTCATTTCGTTAAGGGTCTTCCTCTTTATTGCTGGCCCTCTATTTCTTCAAGCACGATGTCTTTGTCCTGAATTTGGTTCCTCCTAATAACTTGTCCAAAGTCTTGCCATCCTCA
>NW_006921616.1:18979990-18983598 GCF_000298275.1 Orycteropus afer afer
AAAAAAAAAAAAAACAAACCTCACTGCTCACTGCTGTGGAGTTGGATCTGACTCATAGCGACCCCTCCTTGGGTTTCTGAGGTGGTACCACTATGGAAGTAGATTGCTCAACCTTCCTTCCAAGGAGTAGCTGGTGGGTTTGAACCACCAGCCTTTTGGTTAGCAGTCAAATGCTTTAGGCACTACACCACCAGAGTTTTTTCTCCATAGAACTCTTCAGTATTGCAACTGAAGGCTCAATTTTTTTTCTATAGTGCTTCCAGCCCGATAAATGACAAGTGTGTTCTTCCTTTTTGATTTTCTAACTCAAGATCTTTTATTCATTTTATTATAATATTTTATTTTCACATTTCATGCTGTTGTTTGAAATCTTCTGTTCATCTCTGTAACCAAATTGACTATGTGTGTGGAAAGAGATGATGGAGAAGCTCAATATCAGCTGTCACAGAAAAGGTCATGGGTCAGTTGTGGAATAGACCATCAATTGCTCCTATGCAAGTTCAAGTTGAAACTGAAGAAAATCAAAACAAGTTCAGAAGAGCCAGAGGTTTGATCTGATTCATTCATGTTCAATCCTCTGTTGAGAATCTGCATTCATATATCTATAAGAATCACCTAGAGATCTTGTTAAATTGACTTTAAACTAAAGAGCATATCTGGAGAGGAAATGCAAATTCTAAGCAGGGGGAAAAAACCAGAGTGAATTGGTTCAAAGCCTTGAAGAGAGCTAAAGTAAAACCTTGACTATATCCTACATTAATTTAGAGACCATCTGAAGAATAGATTTTACACACTGAACACTAATGACCAAAGACCAGATTAGTTGTGGGATGACATCAAGCATATCAAACATGAAGAGAGCAAAATGTAATTTAAAAGAGAAGAAAGGAAGAAAAGACCAAAATGGATGTCCGAAGAGACTCTGAAACTTGCTTGTGAACAGATAGTAGCTAAAATGAGCAGATGAAATGAAATAAAAAGCTGAACAGAAGCTTTTAAAGGGCAGCTTGATACTACAAAGTAAATTATAAAATGAAATGTGCACAGACCTGAGGAAAACCATAGCAACAACAAAACTAAAACTCAGCTCAACTCATGGTTAGATTAATTTAACCCCCATATTATGGGCCTTCAGCTGTGTGGCTCATAACAAATTATGGATAACATTTTGAAGAATGGGAATTCCAGAACACTTAATTATTCTCATGCAGAACATGTTCATATACCAAGAGGCAATCTTTGAACAGAACAAGGGCATACTGTATGGTTTAAAATCAGGAAAGATATGCATCAACACTACATCCTTTCACCACTCTTATTCAATCTGTATGTTGAGCAAACCATCCCAGAATATGGACTATATAAAGAAGAATGCAGCATCAAGTTTGGAGTAGACCCATTAATAATCTGTGATATGCAGATGACACATCCTTGCTCGCTGAAAGCAAAGAGGACTTGAACTACTTAACTTATGAAGATCAAAGACTACAAACTTGAGTATGGATCACACTTCAACATACAGAAAACAAACATCCACACAACTGGACCTGCAAGCAGCATCACGATAAACAGACAAAAGATTGAAGTTATCAAGGATTTCACTTTACTTGGATCCACAACCAAGACCCATGGAAGCAAAAGTCAAGAAATCAAACAAAATATGGCTTTGGGCAAATATGCTGCAAAAGACCTCTTGAAAGTGTTAAACAGAAGAGTTGTCACCTTGAGGACTGAGGTGCACCTAACCCAACCTATTGTATTTTCAAATGCTTCCTATGCATGCAAAAGCTAGACAATGAATAAGAAAAATTGAAGGGGAACCAATGCCTTTAAATTATGGTATTGGTAAAGAATACTGATTATATCATGGAGTTCCAGGAGAACCAACACATCTGCCTTAGAAGAAGTACAGCCAGAATGCTCCTTATAAGCAAGGAAGGAGAGACTTCATCTCATGTACTTTGGACATGTTACCAGGAAGGACCAATCCCTAGAGAAAGACATCATGCTTGGTAAAGTAGAGGGTCAGCAAAAAAACAGGAAGACCCTAAAAGAGTCGGTTTGACATAGTGGCTGCGACAATAGGCTCAGACATAGCAATAATTGGGAAGATGGCACAGGGCTGGGCAGCCTTTTATTCTGTTGCACGTAGAGGGTCACTATGAGTTGGAAAGGGCTCGATGGCACCTAGCAATATTACATCACTAGAGACCTAGCAAAGGAGCTCTGGTGGTGCAGTGGGTAAGGCACTTGATTGCTAACTAGAAGGTTAGTGGTTCAAACCCACCAGCTGCTCTGTGGAAGGAAGACAGAGCAATCTACTTCCATAAAGATTTACAGCCTTGTCGTTACGAGTCAGAAATGACTCGATAGCAGTGAGTTTAGTTTTTGATTTTGAGAGACCTAGCAGAGGAAACATGTGCTTGTTTCTAGGAAAGCACACTACCTAAATCTCTGCTACATAGGATGTCCACCTTTCAACAAAAACACTGAAAAACATACAAAAAATATAAGAAAATAACACACTATCAAGAGATGCTCTGGTAGGGTGCAGTATTTTCCCTCTGCTCAAGCAGACCACAGTTTCTCCAGGGCTTAGTTTGTGCAGAGGGGCTGCTTCTCCAAATTCTGGTCCCTATAGCATGGGGTAGTTAACAATGGCTGGGATTCAGTAATTTTCCCAACCGTACATCTCTTGAATTCACTGTGCTGTGCCAGTGGCAAGGTACCACTCTATAAATAGCCTCCAAGAGCATCCCCTTGGACGACTATGTAGTGAGTTCTGAGATGGTGTACCATCCTGCAGATGGTTTCCATCAGGATCCCTTTGAATAACTTTCAATGAATTTTGAGACATGGAAACTCCCAGTAACAGTTTCCTTCAGCAACCCAGAGGACCAATTTCCAGCAAGTCCTGTCATTAAGGCACCATACTTAATTCACCAACATCCATTTTCTCTCCAACAAACTCTTAGTCCAGTTTTTGTTGTTACTGTTAGGTGCTGTCAAGTCAGCTCCAACTCACAGAGACTCTATGCACAACAGAACAAAACACTGTCCAGTCCTGTGCCAGCCTCACAATCTCTGCTACACTTGAGCCCATCATTGCATTTACTGTGTCAACACATCTCATTGAGGGTCTTCCCCTTTCTCATTGACCCTCCAGTTTACCAAGCATGATATCCTTCTCCAGGGAATGGTCCCTTCTGACAACATGGCCAAAATAGGTGACACAAAGTCTGGCCATTCTTGCTTCTAGGGAGCATTCTGGCTGCACTTTCTCCAGGACAAATGTGTTAGTTCTTCTGGCAGTCCATCATACTTTCAGCATTCTTCACCAACACTGCAACTCAAAAGCATTAACTCTTCTTCAGTCTTTCTTATGCATTTCCAGCTTTTACATGCATACAAGGCTACTGCAAATACCATGGCTTGGTTTAGGCACACCTTGGTCCTCAAAGAGACGTATTTGCTCTTCAGCACTTTGTAGAGGTCTTTTGCAGCAGATTTGCCCAGTGCAATATATCATCTGATGTCTTGACTGCTGCTTCCACTGGTGTTGATTGTGAAACCAAGTAATATGAAATCTTTGACAACTTCAATCTTTA
>NW_006921616.1:18983928-18985236 GCF_000298275.1 Orycteropus afer afer
GCTTAATGTACTAGGCTGCTCACAAAAAGACTGGAGGTTTGAATACACCCAGAGTCACAAAGGAAGAAAGGTCTGATGATCTACTTCTGAAGAAATCAGCTGTAGAAAACTCTGTGGAGCACAGTTCTAATCTGACACATGTAGGATCACCAAGAGGAGGTAGGAATAGGCTGGATAGCAACCCCCCTTTTTTTTTAAGTTGAATGTCAATTGATACAAAATATGACTAGAGTTGAAGAATTCCACAGCAAGCACTATGGGGAAGTTCAACTCTGTCACACAAAGTCACTATGAGTTGGAACTGACTTGACAGCCCCTAACAACAACATTTTTGTATTATTTGGGAGGAGCCTAATGATACATGCTAACAAAACCAGGAGAGCCAATAAAATAGTTGAAATGAAATATAAAATTTCAAATGCGTAGACAGGAAGGTTTGGAATGGGGAATGGAATTCAAAGGAAGGTATGGAGGCTGGTAATGTGCTTACCAAACATATTTCCTATATCTCTCGAGCATACAAGTAAATTAAAATTTTTACCCGCCCTTGCAGTTAGGAGTGGCCACGTGACTGAACTCTGGTCAATGGGAATGTGGAAGTGATGGATCACTTCTAAGCCTGGTTCATAAAAACCTCTCATGCCTAATTTTCATGCTATTCCCCTTCTCTGACAACCTTGAATTTCACAAAACATAAGGAGGTAGAGTCCCTAAATAACTACTTAGAAGACAGTCACTCTTCAAGAATGCTAGGTTTGGACTTTACATGCAAGCCAAACTTCTATTCTGTTAACCTACTGAGATTTGGGGGGTTATTAACTTCATGGACTTTTTTCCAACTGACTGTTCAGTTGATTCCAACTCATGGTGACCCTGGTGTTACCTTAATTAATGAAACAAGAAAGAAAAACAACGAGAATAAAAAGACATTGAAATATCAAGACAAGTAGAATAAAATTAATTTAGATTATAGAAATAAATGCAAATTTATTAGTAATCACAATATGATTCTGTAAAAGTCTAATTTCTCCAATTAGGTTGAATTACAAAGATTATAATTTGTACATTTGAAATAAAAAAAGAGAAATGCATACCAAGAAAATGCTATCTACAGGATCTAAACCAAAAAAAACCCACTCAATGCCATCTAGTATAGCTATATTATCAGCCATATGTGCCCTGAAAGCAAAACAAATTGCCAACAATATAGTAAATCACAATATATTAACAAAAGGTTCATTTCACCAGAGAAGATGTAAAATTAAAAATTTCAATGCAACTAATAGAGTCATGATAGCTCTATCTCTA
>NW_006921616.1:18993004-19020403 GCF_000298275.1 Orycteropus afer afer
ATATCTCCAGTACCATACTGAACAACTGGAAATTATACACTCTTGTCATTGACACGTGGAATACTGACAAAGACTAGTTATACACAGACCCATAAAGCAAGGACAACACATTTGAAAGAAAGGAGAATGGAGGAAAGTCTCCATCATGGAGACCTGACCAGAAACATACTGATAGGAAAATGGAATGTTCGTAATGAGAAGACAATGAGACTAGTCCTGTGTGACTGACACTAACAATGGGAAGAAGTTTTTCTAATTGCTAAGGCATTGAAGAAGAATTAAAGGTAGAACATGAGAAAGGTTTGAGAATTTTGTCTGGGTCTTATTTGACATAAGTTTATTTTATGTCCTGGGAATGTGAAGTAGATCAAACATTTGAATTAGAGGCAAGAGGTCCTATATTCTGTTTTAAGCTAAATTACTCATTCTCATCAGAAGGGAAATTCAGCTCATAAATAGATATCACCACGGTCTCATAAATGTATCTTTTCTGTATCTCTCATTTCATAATGATAAAACAAAATCTAATCATACATCAGACTAATAGACATGTAAAAACAGAGATGACAGCATCTAGATTGGAAAGCAATTTCTTGACAATTCAAGGCTTCTTGATTTGTGAAAATTCAATTCTCCTTTCCTCTCTCAATGTAAATAAGACTTTGAGCTAAAAGGTGAAAGATAATTGGGCTCTCTTCTTTCTCCTAACTTTAAGTTCAATATTGGCTTTCTCTTCACAACTTCTTCATTCCTTTCTGAAATGGAAATAATGAGGCCAGCAGTTTCCCAGTCTCAGAGGGACCATCATAGGCCATGGCTTTGGACTAGAATAAGTAATTATAGACAATCTTTGTGTTCTGAAGATCAAGTTGGAATTGTTGGTTTGCCTATTTGATAATGTCTTAGGAAAATATAAGGCATAAACATTTGTGGAATCTCTTAATGATGCGGTTAAGTGCTGGTCTACTAACCAAAATGTTGGTGGTATGAATCCACCTTTTAATTCCACAGGAAGTAAAATTTGCAAAAGCTTTAAACTTAAAAGACTGTCCTTTCACCTCAGACTGTTGTTTATGTAGTGATGTCTCATCATATATAAAAAGAACCTCTAGCTAAATAAATGACAGTCACATTCTTCTCTCAACTTAGACAAATGATCTTTTGTTTGAACCATTCAACAGAAAGTGCTTTTGTAATAGTTATCAGTGCTCTCTCTTTGGCTAAACACAAAATCTTCTTAGCACAATTTAACACTCTTTCCTTCTTAAAACACCTTATTCTTCTATCTTCCTGATACTCTTCTTTGTTTTTCCTCTGAATCTTTGGGCCTCGCTTATCAGTCTTTTGTGCTGCCTCTTCTTTCTTTACTCCATTGCCAAATATAGGTAAACCCAGGGTTTAGCACCAGGACTTTTTTTTCTTCTATAACAACACTCTCTCCAATATGATCTTAGTCAATACCCTGGCTTTATGTATAGTTGATATGTTGACAATTGCCACATTTATATGTCCAGTCCTGATCTCTCCCTTTGAACTTAAGGGGTATATGTCTAACTATCATATGACATCTTTACTTGGTTGTATAATAAACCCCAAAACCAAATTCACTGTCATTGAGTCAATTTGGACTCATAGCAACCCCTGTGGGAGCTCTGGTGGCGTAGTTGTTGTTGTGTTGTTATGTGCCGTTGAGTCAGACCCAACTCATAGCAACCCCTCCTTGGGTTTCCGAGGCAGACATTTCACTGCTAACCAGAAGACCAGCAATTCAAACCCACCAGCCACTCCTCAGAAGGAAGATTGGGCAATCTACTTCTGTAGAGATACAGCCTTGGAAACCAAAGGAGGGGTCACTATGAGTGGAATTGACTCGACAGGCAGTGAGTTTATTTCTTTGGTTTTGGGTTTGCAAGGTGGTAAATCTTTATGGAAGTAGATTGTCCCTTCTACCTTCCATGGAGCAGTTGATGGGTTTGAACCACTAATCTTCTGGTTAGCAGTCAAATGCCTTAGGTATTGTGCCACCAATAGGCTTCTCAAAACTGCCATGTCTAAGATAAAACTTTTCATTAAGTTTTGTTCTCTGCCAACAGTCACTCCCCTTCTGTTTTTCTTTACTAGTGGCTTTGATAGCCAGTAAATTTCTCTGTCCAAAAATGTGGGTGTAAACCTTGGTTCCTCTATTTGTGTAAATCCACAGATTAAATCCCAGCAGCTAGTCCTACTAGATCAACCTCCAAAATAGGTTCACTTCTAGCCATATCTACTGCTCTACTAAAAGCTTCTACCACAATTGCCCATTTACCATATGACCAAACACTATAAGAAACCCAAACCAAACCCACTGCCACTGAGTAGATGCTGACTCCAAGTGATGCTATAGGATAAAGGAAACATATCCTGCAGGGTTTCCAAGGCTGTAAATCTTTATGGAAGCAGACAGCTTCATCTTTCTCTTACAGATTTGGCTGGTAGATTCAAACTGCTGATTTTTTGGTGAGTAGCTGAATGCCTTAACCACGGTGCCACCAGAGTATAAATAAGTGGTTGAAGAAATTCTCTAGATGCATGAAGTAAGCCTGAGCTGTCCCTACGAGGTCAGTTATGTTTCAAAGTTGGTGGAGTCCACTTAGCAACGTGGCAGAGAAACAGGAGAAGATAATGAAGCTAATGTTTACTGTGCCAGACAGCACCTTATCTCTCTTACACCACACGCCATCTCTGAAAGTGAAGTGGAATTACTTTAGCTTAACAGAGGAAGCACAGGTTCACAAGATCACACTAATTAGAAGGAATTAAATTTATGTCCTGGTCTCTTCAGCTCTACTGCCTACCTTTCCCCTTTCCATACTTCACAGGGCTTTGAATCATACCTCTGACTCAACTATATAAAAAGAAAACAAGAAAGACAGACCATATATCCCATTCTATATCTCCCAGGGAAACAAGATTAGAAAAATCAACCTGTCGATACAGTGACAAACTTTCAGAACTAATTATCTTCTTAATAGGTGGAAAGAAACCAATGAAAGGAGTTCTAGAATCAGTATGGGACAATATATAAAAGCCTACAATAAATCGGATTACATTCACCCAGGACAATAGACTAGACAAAGAAGCTTCTCTCTATCCTAATCGTTCATCAATAAATTATGATTGAGAGCCTATTGTGCGTGTGAAAATATTTAACTCAGGTAAAAAAATTATTCTGCCCCATTGTCAAACTACCTGTCTGACCACATGAGTGATTTTCACTTCTAAAAATATGGTGGCCATCAACGCACTTAAACTGTATTTGGAACTGGGAATAAAATTCAAGAGTAAGATTTAGTACCTAACCTTCACAAAGCTTAACATCTAGTGCAATTTTGCTCAAATGATGCTCTAGTGACCTCCTGTATCAGAATCAGCTGGGAAAACATGAATTAACAAACAAACAAACAAAAATCCTGGGATTAACTTCCTGAATCACATTGTCTTAGTGTGTTCGTTCCCTGAAAATGTTCATATTGAATAAGTTTCCCAGAGTTATCCTTATGAGCAGTTTAAGAAAAAGAAAGCTTGTAAAGGACAATATGGTATTAAGTGGCTACTAGTCCCTTACAGAGGACAGAAGTCAGTGAAGAAGGTTTACACACTTTGAAGGAAAACGAGTAGGTTAAGCTGATAAAACAAAGGAAAATCAGTTTTTCTTCTTCAGTCTTTGGAATTACTCTTGGTTTCTTTTCTAATATTTGAGGAACTGCTGAATTTGTATTTTATTTTTTACTTGAACAGTTATTACTCTGTCAGGGGATAGGATGGGAAAGAGACAAGACTGTGGGTAAAACTCCATACTGCCACCAAGTGCAGAAGGAAAAGAGCAGACAGAGTCATAATTATGTCACTGAGACTTTATCCCCCTTGTAGCTGAAAACTGTCTGATTTGTAATTTGCTTATAGGTTAACTCCAACACTTGAAAGCCCGTAAATGATGCTTATATTAGACTAAATATAAAATGGTGCAGTGCCCAAGACATTTGACTGCTAACCAGAAGGTTGGTGGTTCCAACCCACCAGCCACTTCATGGAAGACTGGGCAATCTACTTCCATAAAGATTTACCACCTCAGAAACCCAAAGAGGGTCGCTATGAGTCAGAATCAACTCAACGGCAATGAGTTTGCTGTTTTTGATTTGGTTTTTCATGTCGGACAAAATAATAAGTTCCTCCTCTGTAGACAAATGTCTTGTCTTCTGCCTGTTTGTCTTTCAAGTTTACGATCTGTAACATTTCTTCACTTTACATTTTATTCTAAACTATATTTACTTGCCATTTCTAGGAGCTCTTTGTCATATCAAATGTATTCCTTTTTATTTTTAAAAATACTTAATTTTGAAATAATTATAGATTCAGAGAGGTGGCAAAGATAGTGCAGTCCAGTGAACTCTACCTAGTTTTCTCTAATGCATACACCTTATCCCAACTCATAGCGACCCCTTTTTGGGTTTCTGAGACAATATCTCTATGGAGGTAGGTTGCCCAATCTTCTTTCTGGGGTCTTTCTTTATAGAAACCTTAAATCCTACTAAACCTTAAATTAACTAATTGCTAATTGTGCTTTTGTAAAAAATAAAAAAAATAAACTTCTTTAAAGGCTGTAATGTCTTAAATCTCTCTGAAAATATCGATTAAGATTGCTTTATTTGTTTTAATCATTTTTTTTTAAATCCCTAATGTGTCTGTTATTTTGCTCTATTTTGGTCTTTCTCTTTCATGGCTCAAATTTTCTCAAATGTCTGATGACTCTTGATTGTTGATTTGTATGTTTTGCAACTTCATAGGAAAGCTGATAAGGATGGCCTTGAATATCAGCAGAGGAAATCAATGGGTAGACTTGGATTTGGGGTGAATGGGCTCGGGATATACTAAATGCCGGGATGGGGGGGGATTTATCCTGTAGACTCCTTTCCCACAAAAATTTCCTAGTGAAACAGTTTCTTTTAGAAATGAGTGCCCCAGGCATCCCAGGATCATTGCCTGTTGTCTGGCTGATCAGTGCTTTCCAATAAACATATCATGAAAGCTTCAAATGAGAGCTCTATTTGTTTAGCTTTATATTTTCTACAATATATGCATTTTAAAAATGTAAATAATGGTCAAATTCAATTTTAATAATATATTTTGTTTAACCCAAAATATCAAAAATATATAATTTAAGCAGGTAGTCAATATGCCAATTATCAATGCTATATTTTATTTTTTGTCTTCAAAATTCAGTGTGTATTTAACACTGGATGGTACATTTCAACTTGGACCAGCCGTGATTCAGAGGCTCAGTAGCCAGATGTGGCTAGTAGGCACTGTTTTAACGGATAGTGTAGCTTTAACTGTGGCTGCACTCACTCTGTTTTTTTGGTTTTTTTTTAATCACTCCTTTATTCATTTTTTACCTTCTAGAAATTGTACGCCTCGGAAGGAAGGCTGCCCGATGCTTCGGCAGTGATTCCGCCTCGGAAACCCAAAGAGGGGTCGCTGTGAGTCGGGGACTTGATGGCACACAACAACAACAACAGAAACTGTATAAATTCTCATCCACCAATGGTCATCCTCTTCTTCTCATTGCTGTTGTGTTTCTCACCTTTTTATTTTATTTACTTATTATTTTGCTTTAGGTGCAAACTTACAGAGCTGAGTTTCTTTTACATTCAACATTTCATCTACATTTGATTTCACTCCCCAACTACTATCCCCAATATTAACGCACTCTCCTCCCCTCCCCTCCCCTCCCTTCCCAGTAACCCCCCATCACCACCTCATGCCCTTCAGAGTTACAAACTCCTGTGTGTCTTGCATTTCCTCCATGGCGAATATTGCCTCTCTGGTACCCCATGGCCGATTGCTCCAAGGGATGCATCTCCACAGAGTATGTGGGTGTGTCACCCTAGGTTGAGTGGTCTGTGAGTATGTCTTATTTACTATTGGGCTGAAAGCCATCCCCTGAGAGTGAGTTTTATTCCAGACCCAAAGTGTATCCAAGGGCCATAGTATTGGGGGTCCGATTAGACTCCATCCGACCAGTAATTCTGGTCATTATTGTGTTTTGGGGAGCTCTGCTAGCATAGTGCCTAAGGCATTTGACTGCTAACCAGAAAGCTGGTGGTTCAAACCCACCAGCCACTCCTCAGAAGGAAGGACAATCTACTTTTGTAGTGATACTGCCTCAGAAACCCAAAGAGGGGTCACTATGAGTTGGATCCAACTAGATGACACATAACAACAACAACATTGTGTTTTTGGATTTTGTTCCACGTTTTTCCTCCCACTCTATCCAGGATCTCCAGTTTTGATCCTTTCCCATGTTGCTGCCATTAGTTGCCAGACACCATGTAGTTCTTCTGGCTGAGAGGTCTGTCATGTCCTAGGGCTGGTTCTTTCCAAATGCCCTTAGTTTTTTTGAATTCTTCTTCATTTTGATGATAGGAGACCATTAGCTGTATCTTAGATGGCTGCTTGAAAGCTTTAAAGACTCCAGTCACCACTCACCATTGTAGGTTGTGGAACAAGATGTTTATGTATTTTGTTGTGCCAATTGAGTCTGGTGTCCCCCAATACTATGGTCTGGTCCTGAGTCGATAGATCCATTGGCTCTCTCTCCCACAGTGTCTGTCTGTGAGGGTTTGCTCTATGTCTGTCTTCTGTTGCTTCTGGAAGGATTGTGGGTATTTTGTATCACTGGTAGCTGCGCAAGATTAGCCTCAGCTGAATCTATGCTTGGTCTGGAGTATAATTCTGTTCACTGACCCCCATCTTATCTTCTCAGATGTTTATGTGTTTATCTGAAGCCTGCTGTTTGGTGTTAATGGTAATGCAGTATTGTGGATATTAGCCTCTGTCTTCTATATGTCTATATCTTTTGTGCACAATTCGGTGTCCTCCCTTTCCCCAGTGTTACCATGGTGGTCACAAATCTTTCCATACCATCCCTTCCCTTACCCACCTCAGCAAGTGGCCCCCAACTAGCCTGAAATCATTCCCTCTTCTTCCCTCCCCATCCCAGTAACCTACAAAGTGTTTCTCAACTTTCAAAAAATGTTTATTATTTTAATACAGTATCTGGAGGAAGAGTAAATAAACATGTGAGCTCTGTCTTTCACTGAAATCTATGTTGTTAGATGCCATGGAGTCAGTTCTAATTCATAGCGACAATGGAATGAAATATTGCCTGGTCCTGCACCATCCTCATGATTCTTGCTATACTTGAGCCCATCGTTGCAGGCATTGTGTCAATCCATCCCACTGAGAGTCTTCCTCTTTTTTTTTGCTGACCCTCTACGAAGCATGATATCATCCTACAGGGAATGGTCCCTTCTGACAACATGACCAAAACAGTTGAGACAAGATATGGCCATTCTTGCTTTCAAGGAGCTTTCTGGCTGCACTTCTTCTGGGAGAGATTTGTTCAGTCTGGCCATCCAAGGTATTTTCAGTATTCTTTGCCAACCCCACATTTCAAAGATATCAGCTCTTCTGTCTTCCTTATTCATTGTCCAATTTTCACATGCATATGAGACAATTCAAAATATTATGGCTTGGGTTGGTGCACCTTAGTCTTCAAAGTGACATCTTTGTTCCTTAACACTTTAAAGAGGTCTTTTGCAGCAAATTTTCCCCATGCAATGAGACTTTTGGTTGCTTGATTGCTGCTGCCACGGGTGCTGATTGTGGATCCAACTAATATGAAATCCTTGACAAGTTCAATCTTTTCTCCATATATCATGATGTTGCTTATTGGTCCAGTTGTGAGGATTTATATTTTCTTTATCTTGAAGTGTAATCCATATTGAAAACTATAGTCTTTGATCTTCATCAATAAGTGCTTCAAGTCATCTTCATTTTCAGCAAGCAAGGTTGTGTAATCTGTATATCGTATACACTAATGAGTCTTCCTCTGATTATTATGCCACATTCTTCTTCTTATAGTCCAGCTTCTTGGATTATTTGCTCAGCATACAGATTGAATTAGTATGGTGAAAGGATACAACCCTGATGCACACCCTTCCTGATTTAAGCCATTCAGTATCCCTTTGTTCTGTTCAAACAACAGCCTCTTATACAGGTTCCTCATGAGCACAATTAAGTGTTCAGGAATTCCCATTCTTTACAATATTATCCATAAATTGTTATGACCCATACAGTCAAATGCCTTTGCATAGTCAATAAAACACAAGTAAACATTTTTATAATATTCTTTGCTTTCAGCCAAGATTCATCTGACATCAGCAATATCTCTAGTGGCACATCCTCTTCGGAACCAAGCTTATTTTTCTAGAAGTTCCCTGTCAATGTACTGCTGCAATCATTTTTTTTAAATTACCTTCAGCAAAATTTTTCTTATATGTGACATTAATGATATAATTCGATAATTTCCACAATCTGTTGTATCACTTTTCTTTGAATGGCACAAATATCAATCTCTTAAAGTCGGTTGGCTAGGTAGCTGTCTCCCAAATTTCTTGCCATAAATGAGTATGCACCTCCAGTGCTGCATCCATCTGTTGAAACATCTCAGTGGGTATTCCATCAAATCCTGGAAACTTGTTTTTTGCCAAATCCCTTAGTGTGTAGTATGGACTTCTTCCTTCAGTACCATTGGTTCTTAATTATATGCTACCTCCTGAAATAGCTGAATGTCCACCAATTATTTTTGGTACAGTGACACTGTGTATTCCTTCCATTTTTTGTTGCTTCCTGGATTGTTCAATATTTTTTCCATAGAATTCAATATTGCAACTCAAGGCATTAGTTTTTTCTTCAGTTCTTTCAGCTTGAGAAATACTGAATGTGTTCTTTCCTTTTGGTTTTCTAACTCCAGGCCTTTGCACTTTTCATTATAATACTTTACTTTGTCTTCTCAAGCTGCACTTTGAAATATTCTGTTTCACTCTTTTATTTAATCATTTCTTCCATTCACTTTAGCTACTCTCCATTCAAGAGCAAGTTTCAGAGTCTCTTCTGGCATCCATTTTTTGTCTTTTCCTCCTTTCCTATCTTTTTAATTGCCTTTTGATTTCTTCTGTATGATGTTCTTAATGTCATTCCACAACTCATCTAGTTTTTGGTCACTGGTGTTCAATGCCCCTATATGATGAAACCTATAAAACTGTAAAAACCCCAATATGACTTACAGCAGAACTCCAACACAGAGATTTTTGTGATAATAAAATAAGCAATAACAACAAAAACAATGTATACTTCCTAACATTTCCCTTCTCTCCTGCTCTAAACAGCTCAGAAATTATATTCCTATTTAATAATTTTTGTTCACTAATATTTGAAGATTCTGTCTTGTTTTCTTCTTATAGTTTAACATTAAAAATGAGTTACTCTGTATCAAGAGCTCTTCAGAGAGCTTTATGGGTATCATCTCACTTAATGCTCTCCATAAATTGATGAGATGGATTTTATTCTCCTCCTTTTGCAGATGAGGAAATGGAGGCACAGAGAGTCTAACTTGCCCAAGGCCACCCTGTCCCTGCAACTTTGACTCTGCAACTCATGATTTTGATCACTATGCCCTATCTTTCCTCAAGAGCTCATGCTCTAAGGTTAAGCCACCTGGGTTGGACTCCTAGCTCCTCCACATACTTGCTAGCTGTACAACCATGAGAATCTTATCACTTTTCTATGTTTGGTTTACTCATCAGTGTAATGAGGATAATAGTACTACTCATCTCAGAGGAAAGTGGGGCCAATCACTTCCGATCATGTATGTCAATAATGTTGACCATACAGAAGACTGTTGTTGTTGTTGTTAGGTGTGGCTGAGTCACTTCTGACTCATAGAGACCCCATGCACAGCAGAACGAAACACCACCCAATCCCGCTCCAGCTCCATGATCCTTGCTATACCTGAGCCCATTGTTGCAGCCACCATGTCAATCCATCTCATTGAAGGCCTTACCCTCTTTCGTCAACCCTCCACCTTACCAAGCATGACATCCTTCTCCAGGGAATGGTCCCCTCTGACAACATGACCAAAGTAGGCGAGATGAAGTCTGGCCATCCTCGCTTCCAAGGTGCCTCTCAGTTGCACTTCTTCCAGGACAGATCTGTTAGTTCTTTTGGCAGTCCATGGTACTTTCAGCATTCTTTGCCAACACCACAACTCAAAAACATCAACTCTTTCTTTGGTCTTCCTTATTCATTGTCCAGCTCTCACATGCATACAAGGTGATTGGAAATATCATGGCCTGTGTCAGGTGCATCTTAGCCCTCAAGGAGACATCCTTGCTCCTCAGCACTTGAAACAGTTCTTTTGCAGCTGACCTACCCAGTGCTGCACATCGTCTAATGTCCTGACTGCTGCTTCCATCAGCTTTGATTGTAGAACCAAGCAACGTGAATTCTTTGACAACCTCAATCTTTTCTCCATTTATCATAATTAGAGAGGTGTTAGCTGTGGTCGTTATGGTTCCAGATACCTGCAGCTAGGTGTTTCCAGTACTGCTCACTACCAATACCTATAATGAATGCCTGTCATACCTCTGGATTTGGACTCCATCTGAATGTTTACCAATATTCATGTAGCTACTATCTCTCCTCCATGGGGTTGTTCATTTGGCTTTTGAAACCCTAGTTTTACTCAAACCTTTGCATACTTCCTTATTGGGTAGCAATCACTCCTGCATCCTGGCTACATTTTCTCCTTTCCTTGAGGCTTAAATAAACTCCTGCCTGTCCGTCTCTGGTTTGGAGACCCCCGTTAATCAAGCCTGATGACCACATTGTAACTCATCTGGAGCTCCTGGCCTGAGTTCTTCAAAGGATACCCGGAAAAGACACAGACTGAATCCAGTTGAGCCCTTCTCCATTACAAGGAAAAGAACATAAAATGAAACTGCTTCATATGAAATAAAGGAAACTTTTTAAATAATAATTAGTGTTGAATATCTAAGACCCAACTTTGTTCACCAGGCTAAAATAGTTCATAACAAAGATATCTTTTAAAAAATCCTTTTGTGACCACAGTATCCAGGAAACTGCACAGGACCTAATTTAAAAGTTGCCGTTCTTAAAGGGCCATGTGGAATAGATGGTATTTGCATATTGGCTGATCTAGAGACTTTCTCCCAGAAAGCTCAGCTCTGGTGTAGACAGCGGGTGCAACCACCATTCCTCTGGTAAGTAATGGGCTATGACCGTGCTAAATGTATCCTTTCACTTGAAAGCCTCCAAAATGAAGGGGAGAAAACGGATTTGAAATGGTTTGGGATCCTAATTCTGTTAGTTGGAGTGAAAATTGATAAACAGCATCGGGTGACCTGCTGGAACAAATAGATTCTTGATTTAGCAGGAATCCAGCTGCTGTTATGTTCCAGGTGAACAAGCATACTTAAATAAATAAATCCCTTCTTTTTCTTTCCAGGTTTGCTGCATTTATTAAGTTAGAAGTGAATTCAGGCTGGAGAGGCACAGAATACTCCTCTGGGCGACGCCAAGGAATTAGTGGGACGGATAGAAAGGTCACTGAGCTCTAGAGAGGGGAAGGGCTGTGGTTAGCAGCTTTCTCATAACTCAGCCTGCTATTAACATAGTGGTATTTTGAATTTATAAAACATCTTGCAGCCCTGGGTTTCGATGTGCACTGCAAACATTAATTAATCCTCACAACATCCCTCACGGTGTGAGGAGGCGCTTTCCACAGCTTGCAGATGAGGTAACCTGGCACGACAGAGAAGATAAGCCAATGGCAGAGGAACAAGCAGGTCAGTTAGAGGGAAACCTGAACACAGGGCTACGGAGATTGCAAATCTGCCATCTCAGAGAGAAAACACCATCTGTGAACTTGAGCAGGTTCACAGAAGAGAAAGAAAAGCATGTCCCAGGGCTGATGAAAAGAAAAGGAGGGAATCAACCACACAGGAGTGGATAAAAATCTGTTTGCCTCAGGAAAGTGATTCTTGCCCCGTGAAATTGTTTTGTCCATTCGAAAAGAAGCCTAATGTATTTTATAAATGCAATGAAATGACATTTCTTTGTAAGGTAAAATGAATTCAACACTATCTAATTATGTTGTCCTGAAATAACCACTACTTATATGAAATTATAAGTAGCTTTTTCCTAATTTTCTTAAATACAGCTCTGGAGAAATTGGTAGTATAAATTAAGCAGCAGAACAGGTTATGGATTCTGGTGTGGAATGGTGAATTAAAAGTCTAGAGATACACACTTCACATACTATAAATGAGTGATCTTGAAGTTTTTTCCTAATTTTCTTAAAGAACATAGGCTATCTGAAATTAAGTTCTTGTTCCTGCTGTAGCTATCAAAATCTAAGTATCTCTTTTTTATTTAGAATTCTCCTTCTGAAACGGGGGGGGGGGGGGAGTGAAAAGTTTCACCCAAAAGGAGTGGGAGATGTCACTTATTGAAAAGGCAGATTTCAGGCATATTTGACAAATGACAGCAGTGACATTTTCAGAATCACAAAAGCCGGAGCGGTGTGCTTACTTTCCTTCTGAGGTGAAAGCTCTCCAAGTTGCAAATAGGATTATAAATAAAGTGCTGTTCAAAGACCAATCACAAAACCATTTTCCATGAGAGACTTAAAATAGAGCAAAAATATCACATTTGCGTCGGCATGATACATTTTACTACCTGCGACTTTAATCTCCAGAAAAGTCTAGCTTAACAATAATATCAAAGCCAGGTTTATTATTAAGGTCCACGTGTTCTGTTTTCCTTTTACTAACAACTTAACACTAATGCCAGATACAGAAGTTATTTCTGGTTCCACATATCATTTAATTCCTTCTGACAGATTTACTAGTCTTTGAAACTATAAATTCATTCATTAGCTAGAAGAGTCTTGTTTAGCACTGGTATGATATATTCTTATTTGTTTGCAAGAATAGACACAATCTCTTTGATGTAAGTTATATTTTTGCAAAGTGCTCTTGTATGCAATAATGGGGGGGAGAATATTGATGACAGGCAAAAAATTAAATGCTTTGTCTTACGTTTCTGATTGACACCAGTGAAATCAGTAGGATAAATTAAGCAGCAGAACACGTTATGAATTCTGGTACAGAATGGGGAATTAAAGGTTTACAGATACACATTTTACATATGAGTGATCTTGAAGCTTATTCTTAATTTTGTTAAAGAACGTAGCTCTTTTCTTTGTCTCCTGAACATTTTTCATGTTGATATTCATCTCTAAGTGAAAATTATTCAAGACTGCCTTACCTCAGCTTACAAGGATAAAGATTCGTGTTGGAAAGCTTTGCATAAATGTGATTGTTGTTCTTAGGTGCCATGGCGTCAGATCCGAATCACAGTGACCCTCTGTACAACAGAACAAAACACTGCCCGGTCCTGTGCCATCCTCGAATCGTTACTACGCTTGACCCCATTGTTGTAGCTGCTGTGCCAATTCATCTTGCTTACGGTCTTCCTCTTTTTTTTGCTGACCCTCTACTTTATCAAGTATGGTATCCTTCTCTAGGGACTGGTCCCTCCTGACAACATGACCAAACTACCAGAGATGAAGTCTGGCCATTCTTGCTTCTGAAGTACACCAGCTGTCCTTCTTCCAAGACAGATTTGTATGTTCTTCTGGCAGTCCATCTTATATTCAATATTTTTCACCAACACCATAATTCAAGGGTATCAATTCTTCTGCAGTCTTCCTCATTCATCGTCCAGCTTTCACATGCATATGGAGAAAATAAAACAGAACATTGCTATTGAGTCGATTCTGACACGATGATGCTATAGGACAGAGTAGAACTGCCCCATTGGATTTCCGTGGCTGTAAATCTTTACAGAAGCAGACTGCCTCATTTTTCTCCCTCAGAATGGCTGGTAGGTTCAAACTCCCAACCTTTTGGTTAGCAACCCAATACTTTAACCACAGTGCCATCAGAGCTCCCCTACATGCATATGAAGCAATTAAAAATACCATGGCTTGGTTAAGCCACACCTTAGTCTTCAAAGTCTATAATATAATATAAATATACCCCCCCCCAAAAAAAAAACTCACTGCTATTGAGTTAATTCTGACTTATAGCCACCCCCTTTGGGTTTCTGAGGCAGTAAATCTTTACAGTAGATTGCCCAGTCTTCATTCCACAGAGTGCCTGGTTGATTTGAACTGCCAGCCTTCTGGCTAGCAGTCAAATGCCTTGGGCACTATGCCACCAGAGCTCCTAGTAATATAATATGACATGATATGATATGATATAATATAATCTTATTCTATTTACATACATAGAAAAGTTAAAGGGAAGACAGCATTAGGGACCTACAGAGTGGCTTTAATCAATAGTTATGACATCTTTAGAATATGTCATACCAATTAAAAATCTTACCAAATTTCACAGCATTAATAAGAAGTGGATCTATAATTGAACCCAACCTGTATGATTCCAAATCTCACACTCTCTCCACAACAACATAGTCTTTCTAAAGCACTTTAGCTACAAAGTCTTAATTACTTGTAACTAGTCTTTCAAAAAAGAGATATAAAGTTATTTTAAAATACGCAAACATTTCAGGGAGATCAAAAAAAGTTTAAATGAAACAGAAAAAAATTCAAAAAAAAGGCTTTAAAGGGAAAATAAGGATGGAAAAGTAAGATAAAACTCCAAGTCAGTTTAGGGCATACCACGATACCATGGCATTTTTAGAGATAAGCTTCAAAGATGGCTGTGAGTTTTCTAGCAGTAAACACTCATTAAAAAAGAAAAAAAAAGTTAGCCTGTTATTCAGAAAAATTGGAGACGTACCCTATGGTATTTTTGTCCTGCTCTAAGCTCTCATACAGTTGTGCATTTTGATGAACATCCTCAACAACATCCTTCAGAAAACATGGGGTCAAATTTAACCAAGCTCCATTTCTCTAAAGTTGGGTTTGTGGTTCACATCAAAACATAAATCGGTAAAAGAAATTCTAAGCATTTTGAAGATTGGGGAGGGCAGGATGTAGAAACATGACTTAGTTCAGCCACATGGTTTCTTAATTGTCTGGTTCAATTCAGGGGGAGACTTTGGAGTGTTTAGAGAAAATAGACAGACCGTCTATTCTCCCCAAAATTCTAAATAAATATTGCTTCTCTTAGTTGAGTTTTTAAAATGTATTCAGCAGGGTAAATTTAGAATGATAATCCTCAATCAGTAGCTGGAGATCAGCAATGCTCTGTGGCCAGTTACTTGTGAATGTACATGTTTCAACAAGCACAGTCAGAGAAGGTTACAACTTCATGTTAAGGCATTAAAGATCTTGTGGGCAAAATGTGCATTATCTGGAATTAAGATATTATCAAGATTAACATCTTAGAGTTTGAGTTACTTCTTCTAATTAGTTGTTACACACCAGGGGACTGAAAAAACAGGATTCAGTAGTTCTAGGGGAAAAAACTCTCTCTCTCTCTCTCTCTCTATATATATATATATATAATCTCTATATCTCAAATGTCTGCAAAAGAAGCAAAAACAGACTTGAATAAAGATTTGCAATATACTTCTGCTGGATTCAGGGGGAAGTCTTAGAAGAAGATCATATTCTATGGTCAGCATAAGGGCATTGCCTCTGTCTACAATTGAGGAGAGGGGTTAAGGAGACAAGTGGAAGTCTCTGCTCTACGTCCTTGGCCTGAAGGTCCCTGCATATTGGAGTTCCTTTTTTGAAACCCTCCCTCTGTTAGTTGGGACCAGCTGGAGGTCACAATAGCAATTTAGCCAGGTGTGTTAGGCTGGGTTCTCTAGAGAAACAAAACCAGTAAAGCTTATATACAGAAAGAAAGAGAAATTTATCTTAGGAAAATGGCTCACACTTATAGAAGCTGGCAAGTCCAAAGTTCTTGCATCAAACATCAAGCTGGAGGCTTTTCCTGACTCACGCAGCTGCAGGGGCTGAAGAGCTCAAGGTTGGCAGGCAGTATACTGACTGATGTGTCCAACAAGTGACGAATCTAAGATCTCCAGGCCGAATTGTGGCTTGTTCGCTCATGGACAGTTGTAGGCAGCACAACAGAATCCTGATCCACAGAAGAGTGTCTCTTTTCCCAGGATGTCCATAAATATACTGGAAGCAGGCCATACCCCTAGGGAAACTCCCTTTCAATTAATTGGCTGCTCGAAACATATACATCTGATCCCATCATGGGAATAACCACATCACAACTGCTTAAACCACACAGAATTGTGTTCCAGCCAAGTTGACACACAGCTCCAACTATCACACCTGGCATCCTGGTCCCTATTTTCCCTATTCAGGAATCTCTCTAATCCTCTGCCTCTCACTTCAGTTTGCATTGGATCGACCCGATGCCCAGGATTTGTGTTTATAGGGTTATCCCAGGGCCCTGATACCAGGGCATTATCCTCGCAAGCAGATGCCTCCGGCTGGTTAATGTAACTTTTCTTGGGAGGACTGTGTGAGAATGAGGTTCTAGAATGGTGCTTACACACTGCTTATTTCTTTGTTTTGGACCCTGGACAAGTTCGGGACTGTGGGCTACTGACCATCCACCTCTGCCTCTTGGGTTTGAGCCAGGTGTGTAGGCCTGTGTGTTGGTTCTTGGCCCTTTGAATTCCAACTCCAGGGCTGCTTCTGATCTACGGAGCCTGGAGGTGGTGGGGGTTCTGAAGGTGTCCCTTTGTGTTCATCACCATAAAGCATAGTATCATGAGTAAATGGTGTTAGGAAACTGCATGTTGTTGTTATGTGCCCTCGAGTCAGTCCTGACTCATAGAGACCCCTCCTTGGGTTTCCGAGGCAGTATCACTACAGAAAGATTATCATTTTTACCTGCTGTACTTTCTCTGTTCCATTATCAAGCCAGGACACATTACATTTAGTCATGTCTTCTTAAGCTCCTCTAGACTGTGACAGTTTTTCAGACTTTCCTAGTTTTTGATGACCTTGGCAGTTTTAAGAAGGACCAACCATATATTTTGTAGAATGCCTTTAATTGGGATTTGTTTAATGTTCTCCTCTTGGTTAGAATGGGGGTATGGTTTTGGGAAGGGAGACCACAGAGGTAAAGTGCCATTTTCATGGCATCACATGAAGGAGCATATTACCAACATGACTTATTACTGATAATATTAATTGTGTTCACCTGGATGTGGTAGTGTTTTTAACGTTTATCCACTATATTCTTTTCTCCTCTTTCCATACTGAACTCTAGAATGAGTCACTTGCACAGCCTTCACTTAAGAAACAGGATCCTGTTCCACATCTTTGAGTATGGACTACCTATAGAAATTATTGGGAATTTTTCTAGTGGGATATTTCTCTCTTCTCTCCCATTTATTGACTCACTTATTTACTTAGGTAAGTATGGGCTCATGGATATTTGCTTTACACTGTGGACTATATAACTCAATACTATTTCCTTTTTTAGCTCAAATGTTTGAACTTTTGTCACTGGAACTTCTTTCCATTGTTCCTGTATCCTTTTAACATGCCCTCATCATCACTAATTTTGTTTTCTTTGGGGTTTTTAACATTTCCTTATTTTCTAGCCCTATAAGTTACTCTAAGCTCATCTTTTTTATATGTAATACAGTAATAAATCAGTTTTTTAAAAATATATGTATAGAGGTTCTGAAAAATACCAGCAAGGGGCCCCACACACTACAGAGGCAGCTCTGAGGACAATCATGGAGAAGGCACTGGGCAAAGCAGAAATGTGAAGGGAGGAGCCAGAAACAAGTTTCTTCTCTTCACAAATTTACTTAAAGCCAATCCTGCTCCAGACACCAATTCAGCCATATCAAGAATCCTTTAAACATTTGCCTTCCAGCTGTTTCTGCCTTGTTGACAGCATGAGAACTGATATAAATATCGTGCAACCCCATATCCTAATATTATTCATCTGATCATATGAGGTAGCTCAGGAAAAGGTGGTTTTAGAGACTTTAAACAGTGCTGTTTTGAAAAGAAACAATTTAAATATATCTAGGAAATTATACCATGATGCATTGCAACAAGTAGAGATGTTTGATAACATTGCCATATGGATATTTTACTTACCATTCAAAGTGTAGCCTTGTATTTATTTTTAAAAATTTCATGTCTTTTATAAAAATGTTTCTATACTACGCCCACCATTTGTCATCTTCTAGCTTTTTTTTGAAACAAAAATGAGCCTCTGGATGAAAACTAACTGAAAGTAAGATCAAAACTCATCATTAGCCTCCAACAATAATGTAGATAAGGCAAAATGCATTTACTATTGTAGGGACAGTAGAAGACATTAATAATAACTTTTTGGATTTGTATAGCATTCTTAATACCTGAAAATACATTTACATCTATGACTCTGGTGACCCAGTGCCTAAGGCATCTGATTGCTAAGCAGAAGGCTGGTGGTTCAAACCCACCAGCCACTCCTCGGAAGGACTATTGGGCAATCTGCTTCCATAGTGATGCTGCCTCGGAAACCCAAAGAGGGCTTGCTATGAGTCAGGATCAACTCGACAGCAGGGAGTTTGTTTGTTCGTTTTTTTTTACCCTAATAAAATTATTAACACACTTTAGGCAACAAAGAAAATAAGTCTTATTTTTCCCATTTTAAACTTAAGAATTGTAAAGTACTGTAAAGTTTAAGAACTTGCAGGAACCAGAATGTAGATTGTAGAATAAAGATTGTCGCTGTTGTTCTTAAGAGCCATCAAGTCAGCTCTGACTCATAGTGACCCTGTGAACAACAGAACAAAACACTGCCCTGTCCTGCACCATTCTCAAAATCATTGCTATGCTTGAGCCCAATGTTGCAGCCACTATGTCAGTCCATCTCACTGAGGATTTTCCACTTTTTAGCTCATGCTGTACTTTACCCAGCATGACATCCTTCTCCAGGGACTTGTCCCTTCTAATAACATGACCAAAGTATGAGAGATGAAGTCTGGCCATTCTTGCTTCTAAAGAACATTCTGGCTATACTTGCTCCATGACAGATTTATTCATTCTTCTAGAAGTTTATGGTATATTCATTATTCTTTGTCAACACCACAACTCAAGTGCATCAATTCTTATTTGGTCTTCCTTATTCATTGTCCAGCTTTCACATGCATATAAAGCTACTGAAAAGACGATGGCTCTGGTCAGGTGAACTCTTCAAACTAACGTCTTTGCTCATTAACACTTGAAAAAGGTCTTTTGTATCACCTTTGCCAATGCAATACATCGTTTAATTTCTTGACTGCTGCTTCCATGGGCATTGATTGTAGATCTAAGTAAAACAAAATCCTTGACAATATCAATCTTTTCTCCATCTATTATATTGCTTAGTGGTCCAGTTGTGAAGATTTTTGCTCTCTTTATGTTGAGATGTAGGCTGTAGACTTTTATCTTCATCAGTAAATGCTTCAAGTCTTCACTTTCAGCAAGCAAGGTTATGTCTTCTGCATATCGCAGGTTGTTAATGAGTCTTCCACTAATCCTGATGCTGTGTTCTTCTTTATATAATCCAGTTTCTTGGATTATTTGCTCAGTATACAGATTGAATAAGTATGGTGAAAGGATACAACTTTGACGCACACCCTTCCTAAATTTAAACCATGCTGTATCCCCTTGTTCTCTTTGAACAAATGCCTCTTGGTCTATGTACACACTCCTCAGGAGCACAATTAACTGTTCTATAATTCCCATTATTCCCAGGTTTATTCATAATTTGTCATGACCCACACAATTGAATGTCTTTGTATACTCAATAAAACACAGGTAACATGTTTCTGATATTCTTTGCTTTCGGCCAAGATTCGTCTGACACCAGCCATGATGTCCTTTGTTCCACACCCTCTTCTGCATCAAGCTTAAATTTCTTGCAGTTCCCTGTCAATGTAACAATGCAACTGTTTTTGAATGATCTTCAGTAAAATTTCAGTTGCATGGAATATCAATGATACTGTTCTATAATTCCCACATTATATTGGATCACTTTTCTTTGGAATGGGCAAAAATATGGATCTCTTCCAGTTGGTTAGCCAGAAAGCTATCTTCCAAATTTCTTGGCATAAATGGGTGAGATTCTCCAGCACTGCACCCATTTGTTGAAACCTCTCAGTAAGTATTCCACCAATACGTAGAGCCTTGTTTTTTCCAATTTCTTCAGTGCATGTTGAACTTCTTTCTTTAATACCACTGGTTCTTGTTCATATGCTCCCCCCTGAAATGGCTTAATATCAACATAAATTGATTCTTTTTGGTAGTGACTGTTTATTACTTCCCTCTTCTTTCAATGTTTTCTGCATTGTTCAATATTTTGCCATTAAAAACAAACAAACAAACGAAACACTGTCATCAAGTTGATTTTAACTCCTAACAAACCTATAGGACAGAGTAGAACTGCTCCATTGGGTTTCCAAGGCTGTAAATACTTACAAAAGCAGACTGCCTCATCTTTTTCCTGCAGAGCAGCTGATATGTTCTAACTGTGGATCTTTCAGTTAGCAACTCAATGACTTGATAACAGCACCACCAGAGCTTCAATATTGCAATTCAAGGCTTGCATTTTTTCTTCAATTCCTTAAGCTTCAAAAATGCCAAGCATGTTCCTCCCTTTTGATTTTCCATCTCCAGGTCTTTGTGTCTTTCATCATAATACTTTACTATGTCCTCTGAAGGAGCTCTGGTAGCATAGTGGCTAAAGCACTTGACTACTAACCAGAAGGCTGGCGGTTCAAACCCACCAGCCACTCCTCAGAAGGAAGGTTGGGCAATCCTACTTCCGTAGTGATACTGCCTCGGAAACCCAAGGAGGGGTCACTGTGAGTTGGGGCCGACTCGACGGCACATAACAACAACAACAACAATGTCCTCTCAAGCTTCCCTTTGAAATCTATTCAGATCTTTTACTTCATCATTTCTTCCATTCGCTTTAGCTACTCTCCTTTAAAAAGCAAGTTTCAGAGTCTCTCCTGACACCAAATTTTGGTCTTCTCTTCCTTTCCTGTCTTTCTAATGACCTTTTGCTTTCTTCATGTATGATATTCTTGATGTCATCACATACCTCATCTGGTCTTCGTTCACTGGTGTTCAATGTATCAAATCTATACTTCAGATGGTCTCTAAATTCCACTGGGATATAATCACGCCATAGTTTGCCTCTTGTGATATTGTTTTAATTTTATTCTGCATATGAGCAATTGATGGTCTGTTTCAAAGTCAGCCCCTGGCTTTGTTCTAACTGATGATATTTTCTCCATCATTTATTTCCACAGATGTAGTGGATCTGATTCCTGTGCATTCCGTATAGAGAGGTCCATGTGCATAGCCACCATTTATGTTGTTGAAAAGAGCATTTGCAGTGAATAAGTCTTTGGTCATGAAATTCTATCATGGGATCTCCACTGTCATTTCTATCGCCTAGGCTATATTTTTCAACTATGCTTCTTCTTCATTTCCAAATTTCATATTCCAATCACCAGTAATTATCAATGCATCCTGGTTGCATGTTTAGCCAATTTCAGACTGTAGAAGTTGGTAGATATCTTTAATTGCTTCATCCTTGACTTTAAGGGTGGGTGCATAAATAAGAATAACAGTCACATTCACTGGTCTTTCTTGTAGGTTTATGGATATTATCTTATCACTGACAGCATTGTACTTCATGATAGATCTTGTAATGTTCTTTTTGATGATGAATTCAATGCTATTCTTCCTTAATTTGTCATTGCCAACATAATGGACTATATGACTGCCTCATTCAAAATGGCTAATTCCAGTCCATTTCAGCTCACTAATGGCTAGGATATAGATCCTATGCATTCCATTTCATTTTTGACAACTTCCAATTTTCCTGGGTTCATACTCTGTACATTCCACATTCTGATTATTAATGGATATTTGCAGCTGTTTCTTCTCATTTTGAGTGGTGCCACATCAGCAAATGAAGATCTGTAGTATGTAGTTAAAAGATCACTATTTTACTAAGTCTACAGATACAGACTATTTTATCTTCTTTCTACAAAGCAGGCAGATTTTCGTAAGGATAATCAGATCAGATCAGTGTTAAATAAAACAAAGATATTAGAGTTCTTTTGTACTTGCAAGTTGCAGTATAAGTAAATGTGTAACCCTGCTACATTTCTAGCTGATACTATGGTATCCTCATTGGCCTTGTTTAATCAACATTCCCTTCTAAAACCAATACTGATTCCAGAGTGTTCTACATGAAGCAATATTTATGAAATAACATCGCATTATTTTACCTTAAATTAAAATTACATTATGTGTATATATGTGTATGTGTCTGTATAAATATAGGTATAAATGTAGATATGCTGAGGATATATTTTACCTATAAAACACATTTGGTATTTTGAAGAGAGAATGCTATTGTTAATGATTAACTAAAATGTTTTCATGCTCTTTTTTCTTTTTCTAATGCATAACAATTTCTCTGAAAGATTGAAAATCATTTGAATGAGCCTATAAAATAGGTGGTAAAATGGTTGTTAGCTCAGCTAAGGAGGTGTTCTGCTGGCCCTAATGAGGCACCCACTTGTGAAAGAGTGTCATCACACGACACAAATCATTTGTTTAGTGACGTTTTAAACAGCTATTAATGCAAAACCTTTATAGCCATAAGCCCAACTTTATGATTTCCACCACATTTCCAAGTGTTTAGACAAACTTGACTACCCACTGTAAACTTGCCCAGCCTTGAGAGGAAGCATTCATTTTATTGGAACAAGTGATGGTTGAGACTCAGGAGAGTTCAAACAACAATACTGAAGGATCTTCATTCTCTGCCTTATTTGCTTAAGACAAACGAGCTGAATTTGGTTACATTCAGAAAGGCTTCATTTCCATGCTCTGTTTTATCTCATTGTTAGCACTGTGAGGAGAGAAATTTCATCAAATTAACAAGTGATATAATCAGTGCTTAGGAGCTCTGGTAGCATAGTGGCTAAAAGCACTTGACTGCTAACCAGAAGGTTGGTGGTTCAAACCCACCAGCCACTCCTTGGAAGGAAGGTTGGGTAATCCTACTTCCATAGTGATATTGCCTTGGAAACCCAAGGAGGGGTCGCTATGAGTCGGGGCCGACTCGACGGCACATAACAACAACAACAACAACATAATCAGTGCTTAGTCTGTGGCAACTTTTCTTCTGAATTATGTGGCACATAATGATGGTATGATTTCTGTTACTGAGGAGATTAGGCAAGACCTAAATTCAGGAGTGAGAAAAAAGAATAGATCTAGTACAGAGAAAAGTAGCTCTGGGGGGGTAGTGGTTAAGGCATTTGGCTGCTAACCACAAGGTTGGTCATTCGAGCTCTGTGAAAGAAAGATGAGGCAGTCTGCATCTGTAAAGATTTATAATCTTGGAAAATGCAATGTGGGTCACTATGGTCAGAATCAGCTCAATGGTAATGAGGTTTTTTTTTTTTTTTTTTCATAGTCCAGAGAAAGTAGCTTGTGTCCCTTTGAATTATTTGATTGGCGAGGGCAGTGAGTGTGTTGGGAAGAGAAGTACTATAGGAAATGGAGAATCCCAAGAACTTCAGGTGGGCTGAAGTTGTGTCCCAACCCAGCAGCACATGGGCCATCTTAAGACCTCAGAGTGTGTTGTTATGGAGATGTGGCCTGGGAAGTAGTTTTCTCCCATTCCCTATGTACAAAGAAAGCCTTCATTTTCTTCTGAGTTTCTCTGATGGGCCACACACTTCCGTTTGATTTATAAACAGGTAACTGCTCCCTTCTTTGTTAGAAATGTCAGATTACTGACAGCCAATCAGGGAAAGCTGAACTTTTAACTTTGAATCTGCTCTAGTCTATAAAAATGGGGCTGAAATCATTGTAAATTTAAGTATCTTAACTATTATTAGTAGTAAATGATATGCAACTCACCTTAGCTGATCTCTGAAACTGTGTGTGTCTCTGTAGTTGAGATTCAAAATACTTGGTGATCTTCAAAGTCCCTTCAAGTACTAACCTCCTATGACATTATGACCCAAATTATTCCAGATCTGCTATGATACAATGTGTGACTCTACCTCTTCTTTGTTAGTGTGACATTCAAAAGATATGATGGAGACACTTTAAAGGTATATTCAGAATTGTAAGAAATGGCAGACTGCTATTACTTACCATCTTAATCATAATTCAGTGTTACATTTTATTTTAGGACCATTTGGTCTGCAATAAGCCCTATTGGGGCAGTGGTTAAAGAGCTTGTGCTAACTGAAAGGTCAGCGGTTCAAACCTACCAGCTGTTCCATGGGAGAAAGATGTAACAGTCTGCTTCCATGACGATTACAGCCTCGGAAAGCCTATGGGGGAAGTTCTTTGGTAGTTAAGGTTGTGTTTCAACTTGTTTGGGATATAGTTTTGATTTGTTGGGAAGTTGGATGGGGTTATTCCTCATGATTAAATTGCAATCACAATGGTGATTGTGGAATCTGTCATGAGCACCTAGTCAGTTGAAGAGGAGTCAGTCACCTTTGGGGTGTAGTCTGATGCCAGTATATAAGGAGAAGCTTTGAGAAAGGTTTCTAGCTTTTTGGCACATCTGGATCCTGCAGTTGACCAACGCCTCATCTCCAGTTCATGAACTTGAACCAGTGGCCAGCCTACTGATCTTGGGACTGTGCCATTTTACCTGCCAGCCTTGGATTCATCAGGCTCAGCAGCTGTCAGCTGTCTAAGAGATGACTCTAGCTCCAGTGGGCCTGGATTAACAGGTAGAGCTGAAGCCCAAGGTCATGGGGCCTTCACCCAGCCCCTAGAGTAGCACTCTGAATTTGGATTTCTAGCCTCCCAACTGTAAGAGAATAAATTCATGTTTGTTAAGCCATCCACTTGTGGTATTTCTATTATAGTCACACTAGAAAATGAAGATGGTCACTATGAGTCAGAGTCGACATTTTCTCAGTGGGTTTGTTGTTTTGTTTTTGTTTTACTTTTCTTTCTTATGGACAGTAACAACAAAGAAAGAAAACAAAATGATAACAGTAATAGTTATGATTAAAATTCAGATATACTAGCTATATATAGGGAGCTCTGGTGGTGTAGTGCCTAAGGCATTTGGCTGCTAACCAGAAGGCTGGCAGTTCAAACCCACCAGCCACTCCGCAGAAAGAAGATTGGGCAATCTACTTCCATAGAGATACCACCTCGAAAACCCAAGGAGGGGTCACTATGAGTCAGGACTGACTCGATGACAGTGAATTTTTGTTTTTTTCTTACCTATATATGTAGAATCTAAAAAGTTATAGTAAAGCAATTTTCCCTCATTGGATCACATTCCTTGTTGTTATTGTTGTTATGTGCCATTGAGTCAGCCTGGACTCATAGCGACCCTCCTTGGGTTCTGAGGCAGCATCACTACAGAAGTAGATTGCCCAACCTTCCTTCCAAGGAGTGTCTGGTGGATTTGAACCGTCAGCCTTCTGGTTAGCAGTCAGTGCCTTAGCCGCTATGCTCCTTGGGGCAGCTTATTATCTCAAGTATGTCCAAAATGATGACTAGCAGTATTAATTCTGACATGCAATGTTAGTGAGAATTCTTCATGTATCAGCAAGGATAACCGAACCAAACTCACTGCTGTCGAGTCAGACCTGACTCATAGCAATCCCTCTTGGGTTTCCGAGGCAGTATCACTATCGAAGTAGATTGCCAAACCTTCCTTCCGAGGAGTGGCTGGTGGGTTTGAACTGCCAGCCTTCTGGTTAGCAGTCAAATGCCTTAGGCACTACGCCACCAGAGCTCTCAAAAAAAGGGACTCTAGAATATTAAAATAGTGCTAAATCAGTTGACTTAGCTTGTCCTTGGCTTGCCTTTTTGTTCCAAACCCCAATCCTCTTTTAAGGAATACTACAGAGTGAAAAGTGTCATCTTCAGATTGATATACAAATTTGCTAATCATTGGTAGATATACTTTATGGGACACTGACAGGAACACATGCACACATATATATCATATATGCTATCTGCATAACATTTTCATAAGGGCACTATGCCAATTATTATTATTTATTTTATTCTTGCAGACAGTAATATGTAAAACAAAAAATGAGCACAGCACTTAATACCTGGGAGTGGGGAGGGCATGGTTGGCAAAAGTACATAACACGTAAGTTATTTGTATAAAAATATACTCTGTTATACAGACTTAATTTGTGTTTTTATTATTTAAACTATATGTCTCCCTTCCATTTAAAGCAATAATTCAGGGATAAATTTTATAAGCTTGTAGTTTTAAGTCTGAAAAGTGTTTTCCTTGTCAAGTGAGGATAATATTACCAAGAAGAACTGCTTATCAGCTTTTGAAACACTTGATCCAAACTTTATCCAGATGGCATTTCCTAGTCACCTAAAATTAAGAAAATACACACCTTAAGGCTGACCCCTAAATGGCATTACATTTTCCTTTATGAAAGCTCCAGGGCAGGCTCATAGGGTCCATAAAGCCGCTTAAAGCTGGTTTCAGATTGGACAATTGGCTTCAGGATATGGTATATAAGCAACATAAATCAACTCTCCAACCCTGGTCATATACTCTATGCACGTTGCTCAAACCTCTCTGCACATTCAAATCACCTGAACAGTTAAAAACAAATGCCTCAAGCCAAATTCCAGAACAAACTATTCCAAATCTCTGGAGGTGGGTCTGAACATTTATAGTTTTTAGAAAATCTATAGTGTCAATGTGCACTGATATTGGTGGCATAGTAGGTAAGACACTTGGCTGCTAACCATAAGGTCAGTGGTTCAAACCCACCTGCCATTCCATCGAAGGAAGACGGGGCAATCTACTTCTATAAAGAATTAAGCCTCAGAAACCCAATGGGGGTCACTATGAGTCAGAAACGACTGGATGACAGCGAGTATTTTGTTTGTTTATTTGCCTTGAGCCCCAGGCTTACAGGTGAGGAGAGACAATGCAGGGACGCCAAAGTAGCAGGCCGGAAGAGCAGGGAAGGGGATAAAAGCCTCAAGCCCCAGGCTTACAGGTGAGGAGAGACAATGCAGGGATGCCAGAGTAGCAGGCTGGAAGAGCAGGGAAGGGGATAAAAGCCTTGAACCCAGACAGAAGAACAATCAGCCGAAGGGATTAGGTGAGGAAGGGAAACTCAGGTCGCCCAGAGTAGCAGGCCGGAAGAGCAGGGGAAAAGGGATAAAAGCCTTGAACCCAGACAGAAGAGCAGTCAGCCCGAGGGTTACAGGTGAGGAGTGACAACGCAGGGACGCCAGAGTAGCAGGCCAGAAGAGCAGGAAAAAGGGGATAAAAGCCTTGAACTCGGACCAAAGAGCAGTCAGCCCCAGGGATACAGGTGAGGAGAGACAACTCAGGGACGCCCGAAGAAGCAGGCCAGAAGAGCAGGAGAAAGGGGATTAAAAGCCAGGAAGCCAGACAGAGGAACAGTCAGCCAGGTGGGGTGACACGAGAGATC
>NW_006921616.1:19024523-19026651 GCF_000298275.1 Orycteropus afer afer
TTATATTGAGATGTAACCCATACTGCAGACTGTGTTCCTCAATCTTCATCAGTAAGTGCCTCAAGTCATCCTCACTTTCAGCAAGCAAAGTTGTATCTTCAACGTATCTCAGGTTGTTAATGATTCTTCCTCCAATCCTGATGCCACTTTTTTCCTTCAAATAGTCCAGCTTCTCAGATTATTTGCTCAGCATATAGATTGAATAAGTATGGGGAAAGGATACAACCCTGACACACTCCCTTCTTGATTTGAAACCATGCAGTGTCCCCTTCTTCCATTTGAACGACAGCCTCCTGGTCTATGTACAGTTTCCTCATGGGTACAATCAAGTGTTTGGGAATTCCCATTCTTCTCAGTGTTACCCATAATTTGTCATGATCCACACAATCAAATGCCTTGGCATAGTCAATAAAGCACAAGAAAATATCTTTCTGGTATTCTTTGCCTTGAGCCAAGATACATCTGACAACAGCTATGATATCCCTTGTTCTACGTCCTCTTCTGAATCCAGTTTGCACCTCTGGAAGTTCTCTGTCAATATACTGCTGCAACCGTTTTTGAATTATTTTTAGTAAGATCTTACTTGCATGCAATATTAATGATATTGTTTGATAATTTCCACATTCTGTGGGATCACCTTTCTTTGGAATGCGTACAAATATGGATCTCTTCTGGTCAGTTGGCCAGGTAACTATCTTCCAAATCTCTTGGCATAACTGAGTGAGTGCCTCCAGTGCGGCATCTGTTTGTTGAAATATCTCAATGGGTATTCTGTCAATTCCTGGAGCCTTGTTCTTCACCAATCCCTTCATTGCAGCTTCGACTTCCTCCTTTGATACCATTGGTTCTAGATCATATGCCACTTCCTGAAATGGATGAAGATCAACCAGTTCTTTTTGGTACAATGACTCTGTGTATTCTTTCCATCTTCTTTTGATGTTCCCTGGATCATTCAATGTTTTGCCCTTAGAATCTTTAAATACTGCAACTCAAGGATTAAATTTTTTCCTCAATTCCTTCAGCTTGAGAAATGCCGAGCGTGATCTTCCCTTTTGGTTTTCTAACTCCAGGTCTTTGCTTTGTCTTCTCGAGCTGCTCTTTGAAATCTTCAGTTCAATTCTTTTATCTTGTCATTTCTTCCATTTGCTTTAGATACTCTCCACTTAAGGGCAAGTTTCAGAGTCTTTTCTGTCATCCATTTTGGTCTTCTCTTCTTTTATTGTCTTTTTAGTGACCTCTTGCTTTCTTCATGGATGATGCTCTTGATGTCATCCCACAATTCTTCTGGTTTTTGGTCGTTCGTGTTCAATGCATTGAATCTATTCTTTAGATGGTCTCTGAATTCAGGAGGGATATATTCAAGATCAAATTTTGGCTCTTGAGGACTTGTTTTAATTGTCTTTATTTTCAAGTTGAAGTTGCATATGAGCAGTTGATGGTCTGTCCCATAGCCACTGTTTGTGTTGTTGAAAAAAAGTCTTTGCAATGAATAAGTCATTGGTCTTGCAAAATTCTACCATACGAGTTCCAGCATTATTTCTGTCACCAAGCCAAATTTTCCAGCTACCAGTGATTCTTCTTTGTTTCCAACTTTTGCATTCCAGTCACCAGTGATAATTAACACATCCTGAATGCAAGTTTGGTCAATTTCAGACTGCAGAAGTTGATAAAAATCTTCAATTTCCTCATCTTTGGCTTTGGTGGTTGGTGCATAAATTTGAATAGTGGTATTAATGGGTCTTCCTTGTAGGCATATGAATATTATCCTATCACTGACAGCATTGTACTTCTGTACATATCTTGAATCATCTTTCGTGATGATGAATGTTATGCCATTCCTCTTTAAAACATCATTCACAGCATAGTAGATTATCCATATCCATTGGATATCCATTGGATAACATTGAGAAGAATGGGAATTCCCGAGCACTTGATTGTACTCATGGGAATCTGTATCTTGACCAGGAGGCTGTCGTTCAAACAGAACAAGGGGACACTACATGGTTTAAAATCAAGAAGGAAGTGCATCAGGGTTGTATCCTTTCTCCACACTTATTCCATCTATATGCTGAGCAAATAATCTGAGAAGCTGGACTATATGAAGAAAAACGTGGTATCAGGATTGGAG
>NW_006921616.1:19027366-19033806 GCF_000298275.1 Orycteropus afer afer
GATGATGGGCTCAAGTATAGCAGGGATTGTGGGGCTGGTGCAGGATTGGGCAGTGTTTCGTTCTGCTGTGCATGGGGTCGCTATGAGTCGGAAATGACTCGACGGCACTTAACAACAACAACTTGAATCATCCTTTGTGATGATGAATGTTATGCCATTCCTCTTTAAAACATCATTCCTAGCATAGTAGATTACCCACCAAAAATGTTAATCATACTCAGGAGCAACCATGCAGCCTGAAATTACAGAGTAAAAAAAGGAGACAGATCAGAGGGATGTGAATTTCTTCCCTAGCAAAGAGTTCTACTGTGCCAAGTGCCCCTGAATGCTAACAGGCAATATGACGTTTTGTACATTAGTCAAGATAGGCTGGAGCAAAATGTAAAGAGACCAAAGAGTTGAAACTTGTGCCTATGACCTATTTGGTTAATAGAACGTATCCAGACATATGTAATGATCATCCTGTGTCTCAACCAAACCATCAGTGCAGCAGAATATGCATGCATAATGCTTGCATTATAAATTTTATTCCTGAATAAATTCAAAATGTCCAAATTATGAAGCAGAATAAAATTAATTATGTCAAGCTAATGCTAATCACTTTGCAAAGTTAGCGATTACTATAACTGTGGGCTTTTCTAGCTTTTATTTTGGGAAGAAGAGAGTTTTCTTTCCAACAACAACAACACACACACACACTTGCCCACATACAGACTGACTGTTCTGGGGCTTAAAGTCATGATTGGTTACAATAGATTCATCATCTTTCCTTTTATCTGAGTTAAAATTCCTTGCCTTTTTATTTTCTTTCTTTCTTTTTTTTTTTAGCTTAAGCAAATCAGCAACTCTTTCCTTTTTGGTCTTTGATCTAAAAAATGAGTGAAGTCTCCTGACCCAAAATATTAATGAAGACATATAAAGCCTGGACTGCAAGAGGCTAAAAGCCAAACAGAGATGAAAGCTGCCATATGGTTGTTAGTGGACAAATATCACTGAAGTCACCATCACTGCGTTTACCAGATGCATATGCAGAAGGCATTAGGCATGTGCCTCTTTCTATGCTACTGTCAGGAGAGTCATGAATAATAAAAGAAATCTAAGTTCTTGCCTTTCCCAATTAGCCCCGAATTACACCCAATATTTTTGGATGGTAAAATTACAGGTGACTAAACTTCCTCTTTCTATTTTTCTGTGTTCTCTCAGCTTATTACTGTGAACACAAACTATTTTGTTGATAATTTCACTTCAAGAAACATCAACAATCTCACCAATTTTTCATGAAATGATTTTTGTAGAAATATGACTTCATTGTACTAAAGTCTTAGAAAAAGGGTGTGAGGGTAGCATCTGACCTCTAACTTCACCAGAGGGAAGGAGGATCCAGAAAAATATCAATAGTCCAAGGGTGGTTCCTTTGAGGTGGAGGTCAGACATGCCACCATCCTCCAACTCTTTATGCCAATTCTGATACCAATTGTCCCTCCTACTGGACTCCTTCTCTCTGCAGGTTCAGTAGTTCATTGTAATGGCCATACTGAACTCACGGACAATACTTAAGATTATGAGATGATTAGGAAAGTAACACATTACAATACAGGTCAGAAACAACTTAAGATATGGTTTTCTAATAAAGACAGCTTCTTCTCAGCCGTGCCACAGGCTGCTTCTCTCTAGCATAAGCCTCTTGGTCCTGTGGCCTCTTGGCCTGTTCCCTACTCAGGCAAGTGTTACAAAGCTCTTTTAGCTTTGCCGTAATGTGCTCAGAGAGGTACCCCACTCTGCCAGCAAGACTCCTGCCTGACGGCACTCTGTTTTCTCATTCCATGGGCAGAAAGCCCACTGCTCTGCCCCATGCTTGTCTCTTAGTTCTCCTGCCACCATTTCTCTGCTGCTGCTTCTCACTGTCTCAGATCAGGGATCTTTGATCCAATGATGCACTCCACTCCTGGCTCTTCTTTCTTGATGGTAATGAGGTCCCCTTTCTGCTCTGGGATGACTCATTTTAAGTTAGCAAGACAGCAAAACTGATCGGTCCCCATGTTAAGGTTCCATGTATCTATTTCCTTGGTTCCACCCATGTACCAAGGGTACATGTACCTTATTCACATTATTAACAAGCTATCCAATCTCCTTGGCCACAAGCACTTCATATTTGCATAGTCTCACCCAGTCATCTTCTGGGAGTCACAAGGACCAAGGCTAGAAAAGCTATATTAAGTAATTCACTGGCACCACAAGCCTACATTTAAATAAATCATACAAGTATTGTGTAAAGAATCACAGGAGCATCCACAAGGATGGACAGTTGGACTTCTTTAACAAAGGTGATCTGAAATCCATTCTAAAACAAAAAGGTAATCAAGTCTCAGTTAATTCCACCTGTAAAGGGCCAACTTTCCTCCCCCAGGCTGCATGCCATGTTTGTTCTGTTGTCTTTTCCATTCTCAATGTTACCTTGGCACATCATTTCTCCAACTTAACAATTTCTTCTGTGTTTCTCACTTTGCTAAAAACTTAGCTTGAAAACTCCTTCATGGGAAACTTTCTGAAATATTTAAACATTATACGGAGGAGTCTAACTCTGAAAACTTATGGATGCTATCCATGCTTTTAAATGATCTAGAGCTTGTTTCCATGAATAACCCAAAATGAGAATAAAAATAAGGAGATTACAACTTAGCAAAGGGTTAGCTAAGCTTACATTTCCTAGAAGAGTAAATAGAATAACTCCATCTAATTCTATCCACTCTTATTTTGAGCAGCTTACTATATATGTGTTAAGTTTATGCAGGTTCCTTTATTAATTCACATGGCACTATTCAAAATACACACACTCCTGGACACATATATATTGCATTGTTCCAGATACTAGACATTTTCAATTCCAGCTACATATAAGAATAACCCAGGAAAAAGTTCTGAAACACCAATGCTTGGCCCATACTTTAGAACATTTCTTCAGACTCTCTAGGAAAGTGGCGTGGCCATGGGGATATTTGAAAAGCTCTTCAGATTATCTTATGCACAGCCAGTGGCCAGAACCACTGAGCTAGACCATAAAACATGGGGTCAAGGGCTTACCTTTTTTTTTTTTTCAGTTCTCTCTACTGCTACTTTCTTCAATATCTCACCCCACAAACACACACACCAAGGTGAGCACATAATTAAGCTAAAATATAGACTTGTTGACTCGTTTCAACTATGATTGTATAACTCATAAATTATTTTTCTAAACTTTACACTTACCAAATAGCAAAACAGATATCTGAGTAGAATGTTCAGCAGGAAAATAGGGGCTGACCAAATTTACTGATGGAGGTGATGAGAGGACAACATATGAAGGAATATTTAAGTAACAAAAAAAAACTTTAAAATATTTTGGGTTTCCATAAATATAAATGATCAAGTCTCTCCCAGGAGGGGCTGCTCAGGTTCTCAACTCTGTGATATATGAATCTCTGATTAGTCTGGGCTGTGGGGCCCTGTAATAGATGCAGAAGAGACTTTGAATTGTGAAAGCTCTTTGTTTTGCAGTCATGCTGTAAGTCCATCAAAGCCACTTGCACGTGGACCAAACCATCCTAACCCATGTTCTCTTTAGTTTTCTGCTAAACTCTTGAGAGACATTAGGATATATCACAGGAGTGTGGGCCAGGCCTTTCCTATGATATGATAACCCTCTGAGCCTATCACTCTTGGTCCAAACTGACAACCAAGAATGCACTGCCTTTGGAGGCTTTATCATCTTAGCTTAGGAATTTCTCACAGTCATATTGGTAGGTGAAAGCAAGAGGAAAGACAAAAGTTTTGTTGGTCTCCTTTCTGAATATTGAGGCCCCATCAAGTCTCATCAGCAGCAGACCCAATATGATGAAGACAAATGACACCACTATGGGAAAATTAATTTAACAGGAGTTGAGCTCTTAAATTCTACCAAGTTCTCAATGAGATTCTATTCTCCAAACCCAAATGAACTACTTTTCGTGGTTCAAAGACCTTTTCAGTCAACTCAGCACACACATTTTTTTTTCCCTCATTCTTTGGGGTGATGAAAACCCCCAGAACCTTCTTATAAGATTTTCTGACTCTGGAACTATAAGTAGATTATTTATTTAGGTTGACTGGCAACCTCTCACTAGCATTTCCAACTGGGGAAAATGTTTTTATTTTTAAAAGATTTAATTTTAACAAAGAAAAGAATAATCTGAAAGCTGTAGCCTGCAGGAGTCAAAGTAAGCATTTGGAGAAAATGATCTTTTGCTAGTATGTGGGAAATATTTATATCACAGTTGAATTTTTCTGTATAATTCTAATCATGAGCATTAAGGTCGTTCAAGCATCTTCTAAATCAAATGCTAGGAAAAGTGATGAAGGGAACAATCTGAGGGTGAGAAGAAGGACTGGGTGCCAGTTTTAACTTATGGCACAGCCACACTTCTACCTTCTATGCCTCAGTTTCACCAATATTACAGAGAATGATGTATTCTTATTGGAAATAAATTATCTCAGTTGGACATCTGTCTTCAGACTTTCCCTTACAGAGGTCTTCTCATTCCCCTATGTAAACACTGCAGGGGCTAGAAAACTAGAATAAAGAAAGACCTGTCCCAGAAATAGGAAATTGGCCACTCTAGACTCCAGGTAGGTAGGGAAACATAAAGGAACCAGACCCATCCCCTCCCCATAGTCAGTCACTGGAGGCATAAAGTTGGTCATTGAAAGGGAAGAGAGATACATTGAATTAGACATAAGAAGAGAGCTTTAAAATGTTCTCAACTGAGACTTTGGGAGCTCTGGTAGCATAGTGACTAAGGCACTTGATTGCTAACCAGAAGGCTAGTGGTTCATACCCACCAGCCACTCCTTGGAAAGAAGTTGGGGCAATCTACTTCTGTAGTGATACTGCCTCGAAAACCCAAGGAGGGGTAGCTATGAGTCAGGTTCAACTCGATGGCACATAACAACAACAACAACAACAACAACAAGCTGAGACTTTAATGATATGAACAGTTCAGGAAGTTTTGGAATCCACACAAGAATGTAGTAAGTAGAACAGCCATCTAAGATGCAACTACTAGTCTCTCTTCATCTGGAGCAAAGAGTGAGAGAAATAGAAGATGCATGGAAATAGTTAGCCAAAGGTACTAATGGACCATAGGAGCCTCAGTCTACATGACTCTGAGATCAGAAGAATTATATGGTGCTCACTGCCAATGCCAACCACTCAGAAAGGGATAAAAATTGGAGATCCTGGATAGAGTGGGAGAAAAATGTGGAACAAAATTCAAAACCATGAAACTGTCCAGAATTACTGGTTGGATAGAAACTGTGAAACTCTTGAGACTATGGCCCCTAAGAATCCTTTAGGCCTAGAATTGGACTCACCCCTATGGCCGAACAATATACAGACCTATGAACTGAAAAGATACACCAGGGAGATGTAGTTCTTAGAATCAACAATGGGAGATCAGAAGGGCAGAATTTGCCAGGGAGAAAGATAAGAAGGCAGGAATGCCTAGATAGGAAGGACATGGGCAAGGGTAACCACAGAGAAGGGGGAAGAGAGATGTTACATTGTGGGGGTCGTAATCAGTGTTACAAAACACAATGTGTATAAACTGTTGAATGCAAAACAAATCTGCACTGTAAAATTTCACCCAAATGGCAATAAAAAGTTAAGGAAAAAAAAAAAAAAACTCTATTAAGGTACGTATTAAAAAATAGGAAAAGGAGAGACCGGCAAGATGGTGGACTAGGCAGAAAGACTGAACAGACCCTCTTCAACAAAAAGGGAAGCCAATTAACACAGACACAGAAGATAATCCTGGAACCCTTAGCCTTGAAGGGAAGGATATAGAAGTGGACTAAATCCCAACTAGCAGAAGAATTTGCGTGGAAATACCAAAAAAGGAGACAGATGGAGCTGCGGTCTGGCAGCGATCCTGAGCTATCCTGATGGCACAGACAGCTTGGAGATTCCTGAGTGGTGGTAGGACCTAAGAATTAACCAGAAAATCATCCCTGCTAGCCAGGGACTGTACAGAGGACTGTGCATGGTGGCTGGGGAATAAACGGAGAAGGTGAAGAGAAAGGCGGGCTGAGCTATGGACTTTTGCCGATCTGGAGGACACTGCCATTTTAAAGGTTTAAAAGCAGTTTGATTATTTTGGATATTTAAAGAGACAGTGCTCTCGCAGATTCCTGGGGCTTAAGAACACATTCTGCTTTCCAGCAACCACAAGAACACTCCAGACCCGCAAGACTCAAAAGGTAGGACATTGCTCCTGTTACTCTTATACCCCATACCCACTTGGTGAATGGAGGTTCAGCCACCCCCCCTCCAATCTACCTTCCGGGCCCACAGGAACTCCATCACAGTCTGTGTGCTCAGACAGAGCCTGGGTGCCCTGCCCTGTCCTCCACCATTCTTTTTTTTTTTT